>NW_022680424.1:0-43558 GCF_004115265.2 Rhinolophus ferrumequinum
CTGATTGCAAATCATTTTCACCTGATAGAAAATCAATTACACGTGTTTCCAATTTAATTAGACCTGATTGCAAATTAATTGCAGCTGATTGTAAATCAATCACCACTGTTTCCAATTTAATATCACCTGATTGCAAATTAATTGCAGCTCATTGTAAATCAATTACACATGATTGCTAATTAATCTCACCTGATTGCAAATCAATTACACATGATTGCAAATTAATTTCACCTGATTGCAAATCAACCTGTTTCAGAATTAATTGCACCTGTTTGCAAATGAATGTCACGTGATTGCAAATTAATTTCACCTGATTGCAAATGAGTTTCACTGATTGCAAAGCAATTTCACATATTTCCTAATTATTTTCACCTGATTGCAAATCAATTTCCCCTGATTGCAAATCATTTTCACCTGGTTGCAAATCAATTTCATATGTTTCCTAATTAATTGCACCTAATTGTAAATCAGTTTCACCTGATTGCAAATCAGTTTCACCTGTTTCCAAATTAATTTTATCTGATTGCAAATCAATTTCACATGTTTCCTTATTAATTTAACCTGATTGCAAATCAATTGCAGCTGATTGCAAATCAATTTCACCTGATTGCAAATCATTTTCACATGTTTCCTGATTAATTTCACTTGATTGCAGATAAATTTCACCTGTTTCCTAATTAAATTCACTTGAATGCAAATCAATTTTACCTGATTGCAAATCATTTTCACCTGATAGGAAATCAATTACACCTGTTTCCAATTTAATTAAACCTGATTGCAAATTAATTGCAGCTGATTGTAAATCAATTACACATGATTGCAAATTAATTTCACCTGATTGCAAATCAATTTCACCTGATTGCACATCATTTTCACATGTTTCCTAATTAATTTCACTTGACTGTACATCAATTTCTCCTGTTTTCTAATTAAATTCACCTGATTCAAAACAATTTGACATTATTGCAAATCATTTTCACCTGATTGCAAAACAATTACACCTGTATCCAATTTAATTAAACCTGATTGCAAATTAATTGCAGCTCATTGTAAATCAATTACACATGATTGCTAATTAATTTCACCTGATTGCAAATCAATTACACATGATTGCAAATTAATTTCACCTGATGGCAAATGAGTTCACTGATTGCAAATCATTTTCACCCGGTTGCAAATTAATTTCATATGTTTCCTAATAAATAGCACCAAATTGTAAATCAATCTCACCTGATTGCAAATCAGTTTCACCTGTTTCCAAATTAATTTTATCTGATTGCAAATCAATTTCACGTGTTTCCTTATTAATTTAACCTGAGTGCAAATCAATTGCAGCTGATTGCAAATCAATTTCACCTGTTTCTAAATCAATTTCACCTGATTGCAAATTATTTTCACCTGATTGCAAATTAATTTCACCTGATTTCACATCAATTTCAACAGGTAGGCAATCAGTTTCACCTGTTTCCAAATTAAATTCCCTGATGGCAAATTAATTTCACCTGACTGCCAATGAGTATCACTGATTGCAAGTCAATTTCACGTGTTCCTTATTAATTTAACCTGATTGCAAATCAATTTTACCTGATTGCAAATCATTTTCACCTGATAGGAAATCAATTACACCTGTTTCCAATTTAATAAAACCTGATTGCAAATTATTGCAGCTCATTGTAAATCAATTACACATGATTGCAAATTAATTTCACCTGACTGCCAATGAGTATCACTGATTGCAAGTCAATTTCACGTGTTTCCTTATTAATTTAACCTGATTGCAAATCAATTTTACCTGACTGCAAATCATTTTCACCTGATAGAAAATCAATTACACGTGTTTCCAATTTAATTAGACCTGATTGCAAATTAATTGCAGCTGATTGTAAATCAATCACCACTGTTTCCAATTTAATATCACCTGATTGCAAATTAATTGCAGCTCATTGTAAATCAATTACACATGATTGCTAATTAATCTCACCTGATTGCAAATCAATTACACATGATTGCAAATTAATTTCACCTGATTGCAAATCAATTAACCTGTTTCAGAATTAATTGCACCTGTTTGCAAATGAATCTCACGTGATTGCAAATTAATTTCACCTGATTGCAAATGAGTTTCACTGATTGCAAAGCAATTTCACATATTTCCTAATTATTTTCACCTGATTGCAAATCAATTTCCCCTGATTGCAAATCATTTTCACCTGGTTGCAAATCAATTTCATATGTTTCCTAATTAATTGCACCTAATTGTAAATCAGTTTGACCTGACTGCAGATCAGTTTCACCTGTTTCCAAATTAATTTTATCTGATTGCAAATCAATTTCACGTGTTTCCTTATTAATTTAACCTGATTGCAAATCAATTGCAGCTGATTGCAAATCAATTTCACCTGTTTCTAAATCAATTTCACCTCATTGCAAATTATTTTCACCTGATTGCACATTAATTTCACCTGATTTCACATCAATTTCAACAGGTAGGCAGTCAGTTTCACCTGTTTCCAAATTAAATTCCCTGATGGCAAATTAATTTCCCCAGATTGCAAATCAATTACACATGATTGCAAATTAATTTCACCTGACTGCCAATGAGTATCACTGATTGCAAGTCAATTTCACGTGTTTCCTTATTAATTTAACCTGATTGCAAATCAATTTTACCTGATTGCAAATCATTTTCACCTGATAGGAAATCAATTACACGTGTTTCCAATTTAATTAGACCTGATTGCAAAATAATTGCAGCTGATTGTAAATCAATTACCCCTGCTTCCAATTTAATATCACCTGATTGCAAATTAATTGCAGCTCATTGTAAATCAATTACACATGATTGCTAATTAATTTCACCTGATTGCAAATCAATTACACATGATTGCAAATTAATTTCACCTGATTGCAAATCAATTAACCTGTTTCAGAATTAATTGCACCTGTTTGCAAATGAATCTCACATGATTGCAAATTAATTTCACCTGATTGCAAATGAGTTCACTGATTGCAAAGCAATTTCACATATTTCCTAATTATTTTCACCTGATTGCAAATCAATTTCCCCTGATTGCAAATCATTTTCACCTGGTTGCAAATCAATTTCATATGTTTCGAAATTAATTGCACCTAATTGTAAATCAGTTTCACCTGAGTGCAAATCAGTTTCACCTGTTTCCAAATTAATTTTATCTGATTGCAAATCAATTTCACGTGTTTCCTTATTAATTTAACCTGACTGCAAATCAATTGCAGCTGATTGCAAATCATTTTCACCTGATAAGAAATCAATTACACGTGTTTCCAATTTAATTACACCTGATTGCAAATTAATTGCAGCTCATTGTAAATCAATTACACATGATTGCTAATTAATTTCACCTGATTGCAAATCAATTACACATGATTGCAAATCAATTTCACCTGATTGCAAATGAGTTTCACTGAATTCAAGTCAATTTCACGTGTTTCCTTATTAATTTAACCTGATTGCAAATCAATTTTACCTGATTGCAAATCATTTTCACCTGATAGGAAATCAATTACACCTGTTTCCAATTTAATTAAACCTGATTGCAAATTACTTGCAGCTGATTGTAAATCAATTTCACCTGTTTCTAAATCAATTTCACCTGATTGCAAATTATTTTCACCTGATTGCATATTAATTTCACCTGATTTCACATCAATTTCAACAGGTAGGCAATCAGTTTCACCTGTTTCCAAATTAAATTCCCTGATGGCAAATTAATTTCCCCAGATTGCAAATCAATTACACATGATTGCAAATTAATTTCACCTGACTGCCAATGAGTATCACTGATTGCAAGTCAATTTCACGTGTTTCCTTATTAATTTAACCTGATTGCAAATCAATTTTACCTGATTGCAAATCATTTTCACCTGATAGGAAATCAATTACACGTGTTTCCAATTTAATTAGACCTGATTGCAAATTAATTGCAGCTGATTGTAAATCAATTACACCTGTTTCCAATTTAATATCACCTGATTGCAAATTAATTGCAGCTCATTGTAAATCAATTACACATGATTGCTAATTAATTTCACCTGATTGCAAATCAATTACACATGATTGCAAATTAATTTCATCTGATTGCAAATCAATTAACCTGTTTCAGAATTAATTGCACCTGTTTGCAAATGAATCTCACGTGATTGCAAATTAATTTCACCTGATTGCAAATGAGTTTCACTGAATGCAAGTCAATTTCCCGTGTTTCCTTATTAATTTAACCTGATTGCAAATCAATTTTATCTGATTGCAAATCATTTTCACCTGATAGGAAATCAATTACACCTGTTTCCAATTTAATTAAACCTGATTGCAAATTACTTGCAGCTGATTGTAAATCAATTTCACCTGTTCCAATATTAATTCCACCTGATTGCACATCAATTTCACGTGACTGTAAATCATTTTCACCTGATTGGAAATCAATTACACCTGTTTCCAATTTAATATCACCTGATTGCAAATCAATTTCCCCTGATTGCAAATCATTTTCACCTGGTTGCAAATCAATTTCATATGTTTCGAAATTAATTGCACCTAATTGTAAATCAGTTTCACCTGAGTGCAAATCAGTTTCATCTGTTTCCAAATTAATTTTATCTGATTGCAAATCAATTTCACGTGTTTCCTTATTAATTTAACCTGACTGCAAATCAATTGCAGCTGATTGCAAATCATTTTCACCTGATAAGAAATCAATTACACGTGTTTCCAATTTAATTACACCTGATTGCAAATTAATTGCAGCTCATTGTAAATCAATTACACATGATTGCTAATTAATTTCACCTGATTGCAAATCAATTACACATGATTGCAAATTAATTTCACCTGATTGCAAATCAATTAACCTGTTTCAGAGTTAATTGCACCTGTTTCAAATGAATCTCACGTGATTGCAAATTAATTTCACCTGATTGCAAATGAGTTTCACTGATTGCAAAGCAATTTCACATATTTCCTAATTATTTTCACCTGATTGCAAATCAATTTCTCCTGATGGCAAATCATTTTCACCTGGTTGCAAATCAATTTCATGTGTTTCCTAATTAATTGCACCTGATTGTAAATCAGTTTCACCTGACTGCAAATCAGTTTCACCTGTTTCCAAATTAATTTTGTCTGATTGCAAATCAATTTCACGTGTTTCCTTATTAATTTAACCTGATTGCAAATCCATTGCAGCTGATTGCAAATCAATTTCACCTGTTTCTAAATCAATTTCACCTGATTGCAAATTGTTTTCACCTGATTGCAAATTAATTTCACCTGATTTCACATCAATTTCAACAGGTAGGCAATCAGTTTCACCTGTTTCCAAATTCAATTCCCTGATGGCAAATTACTTTCCCCAGATTGCAAATCAATTACACATGATTGCAAATTAATTTCACCTGACTGCCAATGAGTATCACTGATTGCAAGTCAATTTCACGTGTTTCCTTATTAATTTAACCTGATTGCAAATCAATTTTACCTGATTGCAAATCATTTTCACCTGATAGGAAATCAATTTCATATATTTCCTAATTAATTGCACCTGATTGTAAATCAGTTTCACCTGACTGCAAATCAGTTTCACCTGTTTCCAAATTAATTTTATCTGATTGCAAATCATTTTCACCTGATAGGAAATCAATTACAGCTGTTTCCAATTTAATTAACCTGATTGCAAATTAATTGTAGCTGATTGTAAATCAATTACACCTGTTTCCAATTTAATATCACCTGATTGCAAATTAATTGCAGCTCATTGTAAATCAATTACACATGATTGCTAATTAATTTCACCTGATTGCAAATAAATTACACATGATTGCAAATTAATTTCACCTGATTGCAAATCAATTAACCTGTTTCAGAATTAATTGCACCTGTTTGCAAATGAATCTCACGTGATTGCAAATTAATTTCACCTGATTGCAAATGAGTTTCACTGATTGCAAAGCAATTTCACGTGTTTCCTTATTAATATAACCTGATTGCAAATCAATTTTACCTGATTGCAAATCATTTTCACCTGATAGGAAATCAATTACACGTGTTTCCAATTTAATTACACCTGATTGCAAATTAATTGCAGATCATTGTAAATCAATTACACCTGTTTCCAATTTAATATCACCTGATTGCAAATTAATTGCAGCTCATTGTAAATCAATTACACATGATTGCTAATTAATTTCACCTGATTGCAAATCAACTACACATGATTGCAAATTAATTTCATCTGATTGCAAATCAATTAACCTGTTTCAGAATTAATTGCACCTGTTTGCAAATGAATCTCACGTGATTGCAAATTAATTTCACCTGATTGCAAATGAGTTTCAGTGAATGCAAGTCAATTTCACGTGTTTCCTTATTAATTATACCTGATTGCAAATCAATTTTACCTGATTGCAAATCATTTTCACCTGATAGGAAATCAATTACACGTGTTTCCAATTTAATTACACCTGATTGCAAATTAATTGCAGATCATTGTAAATCAATTACACCTGTTTCCAATTTAATATCACCTGATTGCAAATTAATTGCAGCTCATTGTAAATCAATTACACATGATTGCTAATTAATTTCACCTGATTGCAAATCAACTACACATGATTGCAAATTAATTTCATCTGATTGCAAATCAATTAACCTGTTTCAGAATTAATTGCACCTGTTTGCTAATGAATCTCACGTGATTGCAAATTAATTTCACCTGATTGCAAATGAGTTTCACTGAGTGCAAGTCAATTTCCCGTGTTTCCTTATTAATTTAACCTGATTGCAAATCAATTTTATCTGATTGCAAATCATTTTCACCTGATAGGAAATCAATTACACCTGTTTCCAATTTAATTAAACCTGATTGCAAATTACTTGCAGCTGATTGTAAATCAATTTCACCTGTTCCAATATTAATTCCACCTGATTGCACATCAATTTCACGTGACTGTAAATCATTTTCACCTGATTGGAAATCAATTACACCTGTTTCCAATTTAATATCACCTGATTGCAAATCAATTTCCCCTGATTGCAAATCATTTTCACCTGGTTGCAAATCAATTTCATATGTTTCGAAATTAATTGCACCTAATTGTAAATCAGTTTCACCTGAGTGCAAATCAGTTTCATCTGTTTCCAAATTAATTTTATCTGATTGCAAATCAATTTCAGATGTTTCCTAATTAATTGCACCTAAGTGTAAATCAGTTTCACCTGACTGCAAATCAGTTTCACCTGTTTCCAAATTAATTTTATCTGATTGCAAATCATTTTCTCCTGATAGGAAATCAACTACACCTGTTTCCAATTTAATTAACCTGATTGCAAATTAATTTCATCTGATTGCAAATCAATTAACCTGTTTCAGAATTAATTGCACCTGTTTGCAAATGAATCTCACGTGATTGCAAATTAATTTCACCTGATTGCAAATGAGTTTCACTGAATGCAAGTCAATTTCACGTGTTTCCTTATTAATATAACCTGATTGCAAATCAATTTTACCTGATTGCAAATCATTTTCACCTGATAGGAAATCAATTACACGTGTTTCCAATTTAATTACACCTGATTGCAAATTAATTGCAGATCATTGTAAATCATTACACCTGTTTCCAATTTAATATCACCTGATTGCAAATTAATTGCAGCTCATTGTAAATCAATTACACATGATTGCTAATTAATTTCACCTGATTGCAAATCAACTACACATGATTGCAAATTAATTTCATCTGATTGCAAATCAATTAACCTGTTTCAGAATTAATTGCACCTGTTTGCAAATGAATCTCACGTGATTGCAAATTAATTTCACCTGATTGCAAATGAGTTTCACTGAATGCAAGTCAATTTCACGTGTTTCCTTATTAATATAATCTGATTGCAAATCAATTTTACCTGATTGCAAATCATTTTCACCTGATAGGAAATCAATTACACGTGTTTCCAATTTAATTACACCTGATTGCAAATTAATTGCAGATCATTGTAAATCAATTACACCTGTTTCCAATTTAATATCACCTGATTGCAAATTAATTGCAGCTCATTGTAAATCAATTACACATGATTGCTAATTAATTTCACCTGATTGCAAATCAACTACACATGATTGCAAATTAATTTCATCTGATTGCAAATCAATTAACCTGTTTCAGAATTAATTGCACCTGTTTGCAAATGAATCTCACGTGATTGCAAATTAATTTCACCTGATTGCAAATGAGTTTCAGTGAATGCAAGTCAATTTCACGTGTTTCCTTATTAATTATACCTGATTGCAAATCAATTTTACCTGATTGCAAATCATTTTCACCTGATAGGAAATCAATTACACCTGTTTCCAATTTAATTAAACCTGATTGCAAATTACGTGCAGCTGATTGTAAATCAATTTCACCTGTTCCAATATTAATTCCACCTGATTGCACATCAATTTCACGTGACTGTAAATCATTTTCACCTGATTGGAAATCTATTACACCTGTTTCCAATTTAATATCACCTGATTGCAAATTAATTGCAGCTCATTGTAAATCAATTACACATGATTGCTAATTAATTTCACCTGATTGCAAATCAATTACACATGATTGCAAATTAATTTCATCTGATTGCAAATCAATTAACCTGTTTCAGAATTAATTGCACCTGTTTGCAAATGAATCTCACGTGATTGCAAATTAAATTCACCTGATTGCAAATGAGTTTCACTGAATGCAAGTCAATTTCACGTGTTTCCTTATTAATTTAACCTGATTGCTAATCAATTTTACCTGATTGCAAATCATTTTCACCTGATAGGAAATCAATTACACCTGTTTCCAATTTAATTAAACCTGATTGCAAATTACTTGCAGCTGATTGTAAATCAATTTCACCTGTTTCTAAATCAATTTCACCTGATTGCAAATTATTTTCACCTGATTGCATATTAATTTCACCTGATTTCACATCAATTTCAACAGGTAGGCAATCAGTTTCACCTGTTTCCAAATTAAATTCCCTGATGGCAAATTAATTTCCCCAGATTGCAAATCAATTACACATGATTGCAAATTAATTTCACCTGACTGCCAATGAGTATCACTGATTGCAAGTCAATTTCACGTGTTTCCTTATTAATTTAACCTGATTGCAAATAAATTTTACCTGATTGCAAATCATTTTCACCTGATAGGAAATCAATTACACGTGTTTCCAATTTAATTAGACCTGATTGCAAATTAATTGCAGCTGATTGTAAATCAATTACACCTGTTTCCAATTTAATATCACCTGATTGCAAATTAATTGCAGCTCATTGTAAATCAATTACACATGATTGCTAATTAATTTCACCTGATTGCAAATCAATTACACATGATTGCAAATTAATTTCATCTGATTGCAAATCAATTAACCTGTTTCAGAATTAATTGCACCTGTTTGCAAATGAATCTCACGTGATTGCAAATTAATTTCACCTGATTGCAAATGAGTTTCACTGAATGCAAGTCAATTTCCCGTGTTTCCTTATTAATTTAACCTGATTGCAAATCAATTTTATCTGATTGCAAATCATTTTCACCTGATAGGAAATCAATTACACCTGTTTCCAATTTAATTAAACCTGATTGCAAATTACTTGCAGCTGATTGTAAATCAATTTCACCTGTTCCAATATTAATTCCACCTGATTGCACATCAATTTCACGTGACTGTAAATCATTTTCACCTGATTGGAAATCAATTACACCTGTTTCCAATTTAATATCACCTGATTGCAAATCAATTTGCCCTGATTGCAAATCATTTTCACCTGGTTGCAAATCAATTTCATATGTTTCGAAATTAATTGCACCTGATTGTAAATCAGTTTCACCTGACTGCAAATCAGTTTCACCTGTTTCCAAATTAATTTTATCTGATTGCAAATCAATTTCACGTGTTTCCTTATTAATTTAACCTGATTGCAAATCCATTGCAGCTGATTGCAAATCAATTTCACCTGTTTCTAAATCAATTTCACCTGATTGCAAATTGTTTTCACCTGATTGCAAATTAATTTCACCTGATTTCACATCAATTTCAACAGGTAGGCAATCAGTTTCACCTGTTTCCAAATTCAATTCCCTGATGGCAAATTACTTTCCCCAGATTGCAAATCAATTACATATGATTGCAAATTAATTTCACCTGACTGCCAATGAGTATCACTGATTGCAAGTCAATTTCACGTGTTTCCTTATTAATTTAACCTGATTGCAAATCAATTTTACCTGATTGCAAATCATTTTCACCTGATAGGAAATCAATTTCATATATTTCCTAATTAATTGCACCTGATTGTAAATCAGTTTCACCTGACTGCAAATCAGTTTCACCTGTTTCCAAATTAATTTTATCTGATTGCAAATCATTTTCACCTGATAGGAAATCAATTACAGCTGTTTCCAATTTAATTAACCTGATTGCAAATTAATTGTAGCTGATTGTAAATCAATTACACCTGTTTCCAATTTAATATCACCTGATTGCAAATTAATTGCAGCTCATTGTAAATCAATTACACATGATTGCTAATTAATTTCACCTGATTGCAAATCAATTACACATGATTGCAAATTAATTTCACCTGATTGCAAATCAATTAACCTGTTTCAGAATTAATTGCACCTGTTTGCAAATGAATCTCACGTGATTGCAAATTAATTTCACCTGATTGCAAATGAGTTTCACTGATTGCAAAGCAATTTCACATATTTCCTAATTATTTTCACCTGATTGCAAATCAATTTCCCCTGATTGCAAATCATTTTCACCTGGTTGCAAATCAATTTCATATGTTTCCTAATTAATTGCACCTAAGTGTAAATCAGTTTCACCTGACTGCAAATCAGTATCACCTGTTTCCAAATTAATTTTTCTGATTGCAAATCATTTTCACCTGATAGGAAATCAACTACACCTGTTTCAAATTTAATTAACCTGATTGCAAATTAATTTCATCTGATTGCAAAGCAATTAACCTGTTTCAGAATTAATTGCACCTGTTTGCAAATGAATCTCACGTGATTGCAAATTAATTTCACCTGATTGCAAATGAGTTTCACTGAATGCAAGTCAATTTCACGTGTTTCCTTATTAATATAACCTGATTGCAAATCAATTTTACCTGATTGCAAATCATTTTCACCTGATAGGAAATCAATTACACGTGTTTCCTATTTAATTACACCTGATTGCAAATTAATTGCAGATCATTGTAAATCAATTTCACCTGTTCCAATATTAATTCCACCTGATTGCACATCAATTTCACGTGACTGTAAATCATTTTCACCTGATTGGAAATCAATTACACCTGTTTCCAATTTAATATCACCTGATTGCAAATCAATTTCCCCTGATTGCAAATCATTTTCACCTGGTTGCAAATCAATTTCATATGTTTCGAAATTAATTGCACCTAATTGTAAATCAGTTTCACCTGAGTGCAAATCAGTTTCATCTGTTTCCAAATTAATTTTATCTGATTGCAAATCAATTTCACGTGTTTCCTTATTAATTTAACCTGACTGCAAATCAATTGCAGCTGATTGCAAATCATTTTCACCTGATAAGAAATCAATTACACGTGTTTCCAATTTAATTACACCTGATTGCAAATTAATTGCAGCTCATTGTAAATCAATTACACATGATTGCTAATTAATTTCACCTGATTGCAAATCAATTACACATGATTGCAAATTAATTTCACCAGATTGCAAATCAATTAACCTGTTTCAGAGTTAATTGCACCTGTTTCAAATGAATCTCACGTGATTGCAAATTAATTTCACCTGATTGCAAATGAGTTTCACTGATTGCAAAGCAATTTCACATATTTCCTAATTATTTTCACCTGATTGCAAATCAATTTCTCCTGATGGCAAATCATTTTCACCTGGTTGCAAATCAATTTCATGTGTTTCCTAATTAATTGCACCTGATTGTAAATCAGTTTCACCTGACTGCAAATCAGTTTCACCTGTTTCCAAATTAATTTTATCTGATTGCAAATCAATTTCACGTGTTTCCTTATTAATTTAACCTGATTGCAAATCCATTGCAGCTGATTGCAAATCAATTTCACCTGTTTCTAAATCAATTTCACCTGATTGCAAATTGTTTTCACCTGATTGCAAATTAATTTCACCTGATTTCACATCAATTTCAACAGGTAGGCAATCAGTTTCACCTGTTTCCAAATTCAATTCCCTGATGGCAAATTACTTTCCCCAGATTGCAAATCAATTACATATGCTTGCAAATTAATTTCACCTGACTGCCAATGAGTATCACTGATTGCAAGTCAATTTCACGTGTTTCCTTATTAATTTAACCTGATTGCAAATCAATTTTACCTGATTGCAAATCATTTTCACCTGATAGGAAATCAATTTCATATATTTCCTAATTAATTGCACCTGATTGTAAATCAGTTTCACCTGACTGCAAATCAGTTTCACCTGTTTCCAAATTAATTTTATCTGATTGCAAATCATTTTCACCTGATAGGAAATCAATTACAGCTGTTTCCAATTTAATTAACCTGATTGCAAATTAATTGTAGCTGATTGTAAATCAATTACACCTGTTTCCAATTTAATATCACCTGATTGCAAATTAATTGCAGCTCATTGTAAATCAATTACACATGATTGCTAATTAATTTCACCTGATTGCAAATCAATTACACATGATTGCAAATTAATTTTACCTGATTGCAAATCAATTAACCTGTTTCAGAATTAATTGCACCTGTTTGCAAATGAATCTCACGTGATTGCAAATTAATTTCACCTGATTGCAAATGAGTTTCACTGATAGCAAAGCAATTTCACATATTTCCTAATTATTTTCACCTGATTGCAAATCAATTTCCCCTGATTGCAAATCATTTTCACCTGGTTGCAAATCGATTTCATATGTTTCCTAATTAATTGCACCTAAGTGTAAATCAGTTTCACCTGACTGCAAATCAGTATCACCTGTTTCCAAATTAATTTTTCTGATTGCAAATCATTTTCACCTGATAGGAAATCAACTACACCTGTTTCCAATTTAATTAACCTGATTGCAAATTAATTTCACCTGATTGCAAATGAGTTTCACTGAATGCAAGTCAATTTCACGTGTTTCCTTATTAATATAACCTGATTGCAAATCAATTTTACCTGATTGCAAATCATTTTCACCTGATAGGAAATCAATTACACGTATTTCCTATTTAATTACACCTGATTGCAAATTAATTGCAGATCATTGTAAATCAATTACACCTGTTTCCAATTTAATTAAACCTGATTGCAAATTACGTGCAACTGATTGTAAATCAATTTCACCTGTTCCAATATTAATTCCACCTGATTGCACATCAATTTCACGTGACTGTAAATCATTTTCACCTGATTGGAAATCTATTACACCTGTTTCCAATTTAATATCACCTGATTGCAAATTAATTGCAGCTCATTGTAAATCAATTACACATGATTGCTAATTAATTTCACCTGATTGCAAATCAATTACACATGATTGCAAATTAATTTCACCTGATGGCAAATGAGTTTCACTGATTGCAAATCATTTTCACCCGGTTGCAAATTAATTTCATATGTTTCCTAATAAATAGCACCAAATTGTAAATCAATCTCACCTGATTGCAAATCAGTTTCACCTGTTTCCAAATTAATTTTATCTGATTGCAAATCAATTTCACGTGTTTCCTTATTAATTTAACCTGATTGCAAATCAATTGCAGCTGATTGCAAATCAATTTCACCTGTTTCTAAATCAATTTCACCTGATTGCAAATTATTTTCACCTGATTGCAAATTAATTTCACCTGATTTCACATCAATTTCAACAGGTAGGCAATCAGTTTCACCTGTTTCCAAATTAAATTCCCTGATGGCAAATTAATTTTCCCAGATTGCAAATCAATTACACATGATTGCAAATTAATTTCACCTGACTGCCAATGAGTATCACTGATTGCAAGTCAATTTCACGTGTTTCCTTATTAATTTAACCTGATTGCAAATCAATTTTACCTGATTGCAAATCATTTTCACCTGATAGGAAATCAATTTCATATATTTCCTAATTAATTGCACCTGATTGTAAATCAGTTTCACCTGACTGCAAATCAGTTTCACCTGTTTCCAAATTAATTTTATCTGATTGCAAATCATTTTCACCTGATAGGAAATCAATTACAGCTGTTTCCAATTTAATTAACCTGATTGCAAATTAATTGTAGCTGATTGTAAATCAATTACACCTGTTTCCAATTTAATATCACCTGATTGCAAATTAATTGCAGCTCATTGTAAATCAATTACACATGATTGCTAATTAATTTCACCTGATTGCAAATCAATTACACATGATTGCAAATTAATTTCACCTGATTGCAAATCAATTAACCTGTTTCAGAATTAATTGCACCTGTTTGCAAATGAATCTCACGTGATTGCAAATTAATTTCACCTGATTGCAAATGAGTTTCACTGATTGCAAAGCAATTTCACATATTTCCTAATTATTTTCACCTGATTGCAAATCAATTTCCCCTGATTGCAAATCATTTTCACCTGGTTGCAAATCAATTTCATATGTTTCCTAATTAATTGCACCTAAGTGTAAATCAGTTTCACCTGACTGCAAATCAGTATCACCTGTTTCCAAATTAATTTTTCTGATTGCAAATCATTTTCACCTGATAGGAAATCAACTACACCTGTTTCAAATTTAATTAACCTGATTGCAAATTAATTTCATCTGATTGCAAATCAATTAACCTGTTTCAGAATTAATTGCACCTGTTTGCAAATGAATCTCACGTGATTGCAAATTAATTTCACCTGATTGCAAATGAGTTTCACTGAATGCAAGTCAATTTCACGTGTTTCCTTATTAATATAACCTGATTGCAAATCAATTTTACCTGATTGCAAATCATTTTCACCTGATAGGAAATCAATTACACGTGTTTCCTATTTAATTACACCTGATTGCAAATTAATTGCAGATCATTGTAAATCAATTTCACCTGTTCCAATATTAATTCCACCTGATTGCACATCAATTTCACGTGACTGTAAATCATTTTCACCTGATTGGAAATCAATTACACCTGTTTCCAATTTAATATCACCTGATTGCAAATCAATTTCCCCTGATTGCAAATCATTTTCACCTGGTTGCAAATCAATTTCATATGTTTCGAAATTAATTGCACCTAATTGTAAATCAGTTTCACCTGAGTGCAAATCAGTTTCATCTGTTTCCAAATTAATTTTATCTGATTGCAAATCAATTTCACGTGTTTCC
This sequence comes from Rhinolophus ferrumequinum, assembly GCF_004115265.2. NCBI lineage: Eukaryota > Metazoa > Chordata > Mammalia > Chiroptera > Rhinolophidae > Rhinolophus > Rhinolophus ferrumequinum. The sequence goes on from NW_022680424.1 coordinate 15,404, forward strand.
TTATTAATTTAACCTGACTGCAAATCAATTGCAGCTGATTGCAAATCATTTTCACCTGATAAGAAATCAATTACACGTGTTTCCAATTTAATTACACCTGATTGCAAATTAATTGCAGCTCATTGTAAATCAATTACACATGATTGCTAATTAATTTCACCTGATTCCAAATCAATTACACATGATTGCAAATTAATTTCACCAGATTGCAAATCAATTAACCTGTTTCAGAGTTAATTGCACCTGTTTCAAATGAATCTCACGTGATTGCAAATTAATTTCACCTGATTGCAAATGAGTTTCACTGATTGCAAAGCAATTTCACATATTTCCTAATTATTTTCACCTGATTGCAAATCAATTTCTCCTGATGGCAAATCATTTTCACCTGGTTGCAAATCAATTTCATGTGTTTCCTAATTAATTGCACCTGATTGTAAATCAGTTTCACCTGACTGCAAATCAGTTTCACCTGTTTCCAAATTAATTTTATCTGATTGCAAATCAATTTCACGTGTTTCCTTATTAATTTAACCTGATTGCAAATCCATTGCAGCTGATTGCAAATCAATTTCACCTGTTTCTAAATCAATTTCACCTGATTGCAAATTGTTTTCACCTGATTGCAAATTAATTTCACCTGATTTCACATCAATTTCAACAGGTAGGCAATCAGTTTCACCTGTTTCCAAATTCAATTCCCTGATGGCAAATTACTTTCCCCAGATTGCAAATCAATTACATATGCTTGCAAATTAATTTCACCTGACTGCCAATGAGTATCACTGATTGCAAGTCAATTTCACGTGTTTCCTTATTAATTTAACCTGATTGCAAATCAATTTTACCTGATTGCAAATCATTTTCACCTGATAGGAAATCAATTTCATATATTTCCTAATTAATTGCACCTGATTGTAAATCAGTTTCACCTGACTGCAAATCAGTTTCACCTGTTTCCAAATTAATTTTATCTGATTGCAAATCATTTTCACCTGATAGGAAATCAATTACAGCTGTTTCCAATTTAATTAACCTGATTGCAAATTAATTGTAGCTGATTGTAAATCAATTACACCTGTTTCCAATTTAATATCACCTGATTGCAAATTAATTGCAGCTCATTGTAAATCAATTACACATGATTGCTAATTAATTTCACCTGATTGCAAATCAATTACACATGATTGCAAATTAATTTTACCTGATTGCAAATCAATTAACCTGTTTCAGAATTAATTGCACCTGTTTGCAAATGAATCTCACGTGATTGCAAATTAATTTCACCTGATTGCAAATGAGTTTCACTGATAGCAAAGCAATTTCACATATTTCCTAATTATTTTCACCTGATTGCAAATCAATTTCCCCTGATTGCAAATCATTTTCACCTGGTTGCAAATCGATTTCATATGTTTCCTAATTAATTGCACCTAAGTGTAAATCAGTTTCACCTGACTGCAAATCAGTATCACCTGTTTCCAAATTAATTTTTCTGATTGCAAATCATTTTCACCTGATAGGAAATCAACTACACCTGTTTCCAATTTAATTAACCTGATTGCAAATTAATTTCACCTGATTGCAAATGAGTTTCACTGAATGCAAGTCAATTTCACGTGTTTCCTTATTAATATAACCTGATTGCAAATCAATTTTACCTGATTGCAAATCATTTTCACCTGATAGGAAATCAATTACACGTATTTCCTATTTAATTACACCTGATTGCAAATTAATTGCAGATCATTGTAAATCAATTACACCTGTTTCCAATTTAATTAAACCTGATTGCAAATTACGTGCAACTGATTGTAAATCAATTTCACCTGTTCCAATATTAATTCCACCTGATTGCACATCAATTTCACGTGACTGTAAATCATTTTCACCTGATTGGAAATCTATTACACCTGTTTCCAATTTAATATCACCTGATTGCAAATTAATTGCAGCTCATTGTAAATCAATTACACATGATTGCTAATTAATTTCACCTGATTGCAAATCAATTACACATGATTGCAAATTAATTTCACCTGATGGCAAATGAGTTTCACTGATTGCAAATCATTTTCACCCGGTTGCAAATTAATTTCATATGTTTCCTAATAAATAGCACCAAATTGTAAATCAATCTCACCTGATTGCAAATCAGTTTCACCTGTTTCCAAATTAATTTTATCTGATTGCAAATCAATTTCACGTGTTTCCTTATTAATTTAACCTGATTGCAAATCCATTGCAGCTGATTGCAAATCAATTTCACCTGTTTCTAAATCAATTTCACCTGATTGCAAATTATTTTCACCTGATTGCAAATTAATTTCACCTGATTTCACATCAATTTCAACAGGTAGGCAATCAGTTTCACCTGTTTCCAAATTAAATTCCCTGATGGCAAATTAATTTTCCCAGATTGCAAATCAATTACACATGATTGCAAATTAATTTCACCTGACTGCCAATGAGTATCACTGATTGCAAGTCAATTTCACGTGTTTCCTTATTAATTTAACCTGATTGCAAATCAATTTTACCTGATTGCAAATAATTTTCACCTGATAAGAAATCAATTACACCTGTTTCCAATTTAATAAAACCTGATTGCAAATTATTGCAGCTCATTGTAAATCAATTACACATGATTGCAAATTAATTTCACCTGACTGCCAATGAGTATCACTGATTGCAAGTCAATTTCACGTGTTTCCTTATTAATTTAACCTGATTGCAAATCAATTTTACCTGATTGCAAATCATTTTCACCTGATAGGAAATCAATTACACGTGTTTCCAATTTAATTACACCTGATTGCAAATTAATTGCAGATCATTGTAAATCAATTACACCTGTTTCCAATTTAATATCACCTGATTGCAAATTAATTGCAGCTCATTGTAAATCAATTACACATGATTGCTAATTAATTTCACCTGATTGCAAATCAACTACACATGATTGAAAATTAATTTCATCTGATTGCAAATCAATTAACCTGTTTCAGAATTAATTGCACCTGTTTGCAAATGAATCTCACGTGATTGCAAATTAATTTCACCTGATTGCAAATGAGTTTCAGTGAATGCAAGTCAATTTCACGTGTTTCCTTATTAATTATACCTGATTGCAAATCAATTTTACCTGATTGCAAATCATTTTCACCTGATAGGAAATCAATTACACGTGTTTCCAATTTAATTACACCTGATTGCAAATTAATTGCAGATCATTGTAAATCAATTACACCTGTTTCCAATTTAATATCACCTGATTGCAAATTAATTGCAGCTCATTGTAAATCAATTACACATGATTGCTAATTAATTTCACCTGATTGCAAATCAACTACACATGATTGCAAATTAATTTCATCTGATTGCAAATCAATTAACCTGTTTCAGAATTAATTGCACCTGTTTGCAAATGAATCTCACGTGATTGCAAATTAATTTCACCTGATTGCAAATGAGTTTCACTGAATGCAAGTCAATTTCACGTGTTTCCTTATTAATTATACCTGATTGCAAATCAATTTTACCTGATTGCAAATCATTTTCACCTGATAGGAAATCAATTACACCTGTTTCCAATTTAATTAAACCTGATTGCAAATTACGTGCAGCTGATTGTAAATCAATTTCACCTGTTCCAATATTAATTCCACCTGATTGCACATCAATTTCACGTGACTGTAAATCATTTTCACCTGATTGGAAATCTATTACACCTGTTTCCAATTTAATATCACCTGATTGCAAATTAATTGCAGCTCATTGTAAATCAATTACACATGATTGCTAATTAATTTCACCTGATTGCAAATCAATTACACATGATTGCAAATTAATTTCATCTGATTGCAAATCAATTAACCTGTTTCAGAATTAATTGCACCTGTTTGCAAATGAATCTCACGTGATTGCAAATTAAATTCACCTGATTGCAAATGAGTTTCACTGAATGCAAGTCAATTTCACGTGTTTCCTTATTAATTTAACCTGATTGCTAATCAATTTTACCTGATTGCAAATCATTTTCACCTGATAGGAAATCAATTACACCTGTTTCCAATTTAATTAAACCTGATTGCAAATTACTTGCAGCTGATTGTAAATCAATTTCACCTGTTTCTAAATCAATTTCACCTGATTGCAAATTATTTTCACCTGATTGCATATTAATTTCACCTGATTTCACATCAATTTCAACAGGTAGGCAATCAGTTTCACCTGTTTCCAAATTAAATTCCCTGATGGCAAATTAATTTCCCCAGATTGCAAATCAATTACACATGATTGCAAATTAATTTCACCTGACTGCCAATGAGTATCACTGATTGCAAGTCAATTTCACGTGTTTCCTTATTAATTTAACCTGATTGCAAATAAATTTTACCTGATTGCAAATCATTTTCACCTGATAGGAAATTAATTACACGTGTTTCCAATTTAATTAGACCTGATTGCAAATTAATTGCAGCTGATTGTAAATCAATTACACCTGTTTCCAATTTAATATCACCTGATTGCAAATTAATTGCAGCTCATTGTAAATCAATTATACATGATTGCTAATTAATTTCACCTGATTGCAAATCAATTACACATGATTGCAAATTAATTTCATCTGATTGCAAATCAATTAACCTGTTTCAGAATTAATTGCACCTGTTTGCAAATGAATCTCATGTGATTGCAAATTAATTTCACCTGATTGCAAATGAGTTTCACTGAATGCAAGTCAATTTCCCGTGTTTCCTTATTAATTTAACCTGATTGCAAATCAATTTTATCTGATTGCAAATCATTTTCACCTGATAGGAAATCAATTACACCTGTTTCCAATTTAATTAAACCTGATTGCAAATTACTTGCAGCTGATTGTAAATCAATTTCACCTGTTCCAATATTAATTCCACCTGATTGCACATCAATTTCACGTGACTGTAAATCATTTTCACCTGATTGGAAATCAATTACACCTGTTTCCAATTTAATATCACCTGATTGCAAATCAATTTCTCCTGATGGCAAATCATTTTCACCTGGTTGCAAATCAATTTCATGTGTTTCCTAATTAATTGCACCTGATTGTAAATCAGTTTCACCTGACTGCAAATCAGTTTCACCTGTTTCCAAATTAATTTTATCTGATTGCAAATCAATTTCACGTGTTTCCTTATTAATTTAACCTGATTGCAAATCCATTGCAGCTGATTGCAAATCAATTTCACCTGTTTCTAAATCAATTTCACCTGATTGCAAATTGTTTTCACCTGATTGCAAATTAATTTCACCTGATTTCACATCAATTTCAACAGGTAGGCAATCAGTTTCACCTGTTTCCAAATTCAATTCCCTGATGGCAAATTACTTTCCCCAGATTGCAAATCAATTACATATGATTGCAAATTCATTTCACCAGACTGCCAATGAGTATCACTGATTGCAAGTCAATTTCACGTGTTTCCTTATTAATTTAACCTGATTGCAAATCAATTTTACCTGATTGCAAATCATTTTCACCTGATAGGAAATCAATTTCATATATTTCCTAATTAATTGCACCTGATTGTAAATCAGTTTCACCTGACTGCAAATCAGTTTCACCTGTTTCCAAATTAATTTTATCTGATTGCAAATCATTTTCACCTGATAGGAAATCAATTACAGCTGTTTCCAATTTAATTAACCTGATTGCAAATTAATTGTAGCTGATTGTAAATCAATTACACCTGTTTCCAATTTAATATCACCTGATTGCAAATTAATTGCAGCTCATTGTAAATCAATTACACATGATTGCAAATTAATTTTACCTGATTGCAAATCAATTAACCTGTTTCAGAATTAATTGCACCTGTTTGCAAATGAATCTCACGTGATTGCAAATTAATTTCACCTGATTGCAAATGAGTTTCACTGATAGCAAAGCAATTTCACATATTTCCTAATTATTTTCACCTGATTGCAAATCAATTTCCCCTGATTGCAAATCATTTTCACCTGGTTGCAAATCGATTTCATATGTTTCCTAATTAATTGCACCTAAGTGTAAATCAGTTTCACCTGACTGCAAATCAGTATCACCTGTTTCCAAATTAATTTTTCTGATTGCAAATCATTTTCACCTGATAGGAAATCAACTACACCTGTTTCCAATTTAATTAACCTGATTGCAAATTAATTTCACCTGATTGCAAATGAGTTTCACTGAATGCAAGTCAATTTCACGTGTTTCCTTATTAATATAACCTGATTGCAAATCAATTTTACCTGATTGCAAATCATTTTCACCTGATAGGAAATCAATTACACGTGTTTCCTATTTAATTACACCTGATTGCAAATTTATTGCAGATCATTGTAAATCAATTACACGTGTTTCCAATTTAATTAAACCTGATTGCAAATTACGTGCAACTGATTGTAAATCAATTTCACATGTTCCAATATTAATTCCACCTGATTGCACATCAATTTCACGTGACTGTAAATCATTTTCACCTGATTGGAAATCTATTACACCTGTTTCCAATTTAATATCACCTGATTGCAAATTAATTGCAGCTCATTGTAAATCAATTACACATGATTGCTAATTAATTTCACCTGATTGCAAATCAATTACACATGATTGCAAATTAATTTCACCTGATGGCAAATGAGTTTCACTGATTGCAAATCATTTTCACCCGGTTGCAAATTAATTTCATATGTTTCCTAATAAATAGCACCAAATTGTAAATCAATCTCACCTGATTGCAAATCAGTTTCACCTGTTTCCAAATTAATTTTATCTGATTGCAAATCAATTTCACGTGTTTCCTTATTAATTTAACCTGAGTGCAAATCAATTGCAGCTGATTGCAAATCAATTTCACCTGTTTCTAAATCAATTTCACCTGATTGCAAATTATTTTCACCTGATTGCAAATTAATTTCACCTGATTTCACATCAATTTCAACAGGTAGGCAATCAGTTTCACCTGTTTCCAAATTAAATTCCCTGATGGCAAATTAATTTTCCCAGATTGCAAATCAATTACACATGATTGCAAATTAATTTCACCTGACTGCCAATGAGTATCACTGATTGCAAGTCAATTTCACGTGGTTCCTTATTAATTTAACCTGATTGCAAATCAATTTTACCTGATTGCAAATAATTTTCACCTGATAGGAAATCAATTACACCTGTTTCCAATTTAATAAAACCTGATTGCAAATTATTGCAGCTCATTGTAAATCAATTACACATGATTGCAAATTAATTTCACCTGACTGCCAATGAGTATCACTGATTGCAAGTCAATTTCACGTGTTTCCTTATTAATTTAACCTGATTGCAAATCAATTTTACCTGATTGCAAATCATTTTCACCTGATAGAAAATCAATTACACGTGTTTCCAATTTAATTAGACCTGATTGCAAATTAATTGCAGCTGATTGTAAATCAATCACCCCTGTTTCCAATTTAATATCACCTGATTGCAAATTAATTGCAGCTCATTGTAAATCAATTACACATGATTGCTAATTAATCTCACCTGATTGCAAATCAATTACACATGATTGCAAATTAATTTCACCTGATTGCAAATCAAATAACCTGTTTCAGAATTAATTGCACCTGTTTGCAAATGAATCTCACGTGATTGCAAATTAATTTCACCTGACTGCAAATGAGTTTCACTGATTGCAAAGCAATTTCACATATTTCCTAATTATTTTCACCTGATTGCAAATCAATTTCCCCTGATTTCAAATCATTTTCACCTGGTTGCAAATCAATTTCATATGTTTCCTATTTAATTGCACCTAATTGTAAATCAGTTTCACCTGACTGCAGATCAGTTTCACCTGTTTCCAAATTAATTTTATCTGATTGCAAATCAATTTCACGTGTTTCCTTATTAATTTAACCTGATTGCAAATCAATTGCAGCTGATTGCAAATCAATTTCACCTGTTTCTAAATCAATTTCACCTGATTGCAAATTATTTTCACCTGATTGCAAATTAATTTCACCTGATTTCACATCAATTTCAACAGGTAGGCAATCAGTTTCACCTGTTTCCAAATTAAATTCCCTGATGGCAAATTAATTTTCCCAGATTGCAAATCAATTACACATGATTGCAAATTAATTTCACCTGACTGCCAATGAGTATCACTGATTGCAAGTCAATTTCACGTGGTTCCTTATTAATTTAACCTGATTGCAAATCAATTTTACCTGATTGCAAATAATTTTCACCTGATAGGAAATCAATTACACCTGTTTCCAATTTAATAAAACCTGATTGCAAATTATTGCAGCTCATTGTAAATCAATTACACATGATTGCAAATTAATTTCACCTGACTGCCAATGAGTATCACTGATTGCAAGTCAATTTCACGTGTTTCCTTATTAATTTAACCTGATTGCAAATCAATTTTACCTGATTGCAAATCATTTTCACCTGATAGAAAATCAATTACACGTGTTTCCAATTTAATTAGACCTGATTGCAAATTAATTGCAGCTGATTGTAAATCAATCACCCCTGTTTCCAATTTAATATCACCTGATTGCAAATTAATTGCAGCTCATTGTAAATCAATTACACATGATTGCTAATTAATCTCACCTGATTGCAAATCAATTACACATGATTGCAAATTAATTTCACCTGATTGCAAATCAAATAACCTGTTTCAGAATTAATTGCACCTGTTTGCAAATGAATCTCACGTGATTGCAAATTAATTTCACCTGACTGCAAATGAGTTTCACTGATTGCAAAGCAATTTCACATATTTCCTAATTATTTTCACCTGATTGCAAATCAATTTCCCCTGATTTCAAATCATTTTCACCTGGTTGCAAATCAATTTCATATGTTTCCTATTTAATTGCACCTAATTGTAAATCAGTTTCACCTGACTGCAGATCAGTTTCACCTGTTTCCAAATTAATTTTATCTGATTGCAAATCAATTTCACGTGTTTCCTTATTAATTTAACCTGATTGCAAATCAATTGCAGCTGATTGCAAATCAATTTCACCTGTTTCTAAATCAATTTCACCTGATTGCAAATTATTTTCACCTGATTGCACATTAATTTCACCTGATTTCACATCAATTTCAACAGGTAGGCAATCAGTTTCACCTGTTTCCAAATTAAATTCCCTGATGGCAAATTACTTTCCCCAGATTGCAAATGAATTACACATTATTGCAAATTAATTTCACCTGACTGCCTATGAGTATCACTGATTGCAAGTCAATTTCACGTGTTTCCTTATTAATTTAACCTGATTGCAAATCAATTTTACCTGATTGCAAATCATTTTCACCTGATAGGAAATCAATTACACGTGTTTCCAATTTAATTAGACCTGATTGCAAAATAATTGCAGCTGATTGTAAATCAATTACCCCTGCTTCCAATTTAATATCACCTGATTGCAAATTAATTGCAGCTCATTGTAAATCAATTACACATGATTGCTAATTAATTTCACCTGATTGCAAATCAATTACACATGATTGCAAATTAATTTCACCTGATTGCAAATCAATTAACCTGTTTCAGAATTAATTGCACCTGTTTGCAAATGAATCTCACATGATTGCAAATTAATTTCACCTGATTGCAAATGAGTTTCACTGATTGCAAAGCAATTTCACATATTTCCTAATTATTTTCACCTGATTGCAAATCAATTTCCCCTGATTGCAAATCATTTTCACCTGGTTGCAAATCAATTTCATATGTTTCGAAATTAATTGCACCTAATTGTAAATCAGTTTCACCTGAGTGCAAATCAGTTTCATCTGTTTCCAAATTAATTTTATCTGATTGCAAATCAATTTCACGTGTTTCCTTATTAATTTAACCTGACTGCAAATCAATTGCAGCTGATTGCAAATCATTTTCACCTGATAAGAAATCAATTACACGTGTTTCCAATTTAATTACACCTGATTGCAAATTAATTGCAGCTCATTGTAAATCAATTACACATGATTGCTAATTAATTTCACCTGATTGCAAATCAATTACACATGATTGCAAATCAATTTCACCTGATTGCAAATGAGTTTCACTGAATGCAAGTCAATTTCACGTGTTTCCTTATTAATTTAACCTGATTGCAAATCAATTTTACCTGAATGCAAATCATTTTCACCTGATAGGAAATCAATTACACCTGTTTCCAATTTAATTAAACCTGATTGCAAATTACTTGCAGCTGATTGTAAATCAATTTCACCTGTTTCTAAATCAATTTCACCTGATTGCAAATTATTTTCACCTGATTGCATATTAATTTCACCTGATTTCACATCAATTTCAACAGGTAGGCAATCAGTTTCACCTGTTTCCAAATTAAATTCCCTGATGGCAAATTAATTTCCCCAGATTGCAAATCAATTACACATGATTGCAAATTAATTTCACCTGACTGCCAATGAGTATCACTGATTGCAAGTCAATTTCACGTGTTTCCTTATTAATTTAACCTGATTGCAAATAAATTTTACCTGATTGCAAATCATTTTCACCTGATAGGAAATCAATTACACGTGTTTCCAATTTAATTAGACCTGATTGCAAATTAATTGCAGCTCATTGTAAATCAATTACACATGATTGCTAATTAATTTCACCTCATTGCAAATCAATTACACATGATTGCAAATTAATTTCATCTGATTGCAAATCAATTAACCTGTTTCAGAATTAATTGCACCTGTTTGCAAATGAATCTCACGTGATTGCAAATTAATTTCACCTGATTGCAAATGAGTTTCACTGAATGCAAGTCAATTTCCCGTGTTTCCTTATTAATTTAACCTGATTGCAAATCAATTTTATCTGATTGCAAATCATTTTCACCTGATAGGAAATCAATTACACCTGTTTCCAATTTAATTAAACCTGATTGCAAATTACTTGCAGCTGATTGTAAATCAATTTCACCTGTTCCAATATTAATTCCACCTGATTGCACATCAATTTCACGTGACTGTAAATCATTTTCACCTGATTGGAAATCAATTACACCTGTTTCCAATTTAATATCACCTGATTGCAAATCAATTTCCCCTGATTGCAAATCATTTTCACCTGGTTGCAAATCAATTTCATATGTTTCGAAATTAATTGCACCTAATTGTAAATCAGTTTCACCTGAGTGCAAATCAGTTTCATCTGTTTCCAAATTAATTTTATCTGATTGCAAATCAATTTCACGTGTTTCCTTATTAATTTAACCTGACTGCAAATCAATTGCAGCTGATTGCAAATCATTTTCACCTGATAAGAAATCAATTACACGTGTTTCCAATTTAATTACACCTGATTGCAAATTAATTGCAGCTCATTGTAAATCAATTACACATGATTGCTAATTAATTTCACCTGATTGCAAATCAATTACACATGATTGCAAATTAATTTCACCTGATTGCAAATCAATTAACCTCTTTCAGAGTTAATTGCACCTGTTTCAAATGAATCTCACGTGATTGCAAATTAATTTCACCTGATTGCAAATGAGTTTCACTGATTGCAAAGCAATTTCACATATTTCCTAATTAATTTCACCTGATTGCAAATCAATTTCCCCTGATGGCAAATCATTTTCACCTGGTTGCAAATCAATTTCATGTGTTTCCTAATTAATTGCACCTGATTGTAAATCAGTTTCACCTGACTGCAAATCAGTTTCACCTGTTTCCAAATTAATTTTATCTGATTGCAAATCAATTTCACGTGTTTCCTTATTAATTTAACCTGATTGCAAATCCATTGCAGCTGATTGCAAATCAATTTCACCTGTTTCTAAATCAATTTCACCTGATTGCAAATTGTTTTCACCTGATTGCAAATTAATTTCACCTGATTTCACATCAATTTCAACAGGTAGGCAATCAGTTTCACCTGTTTCCAAATTCAATTCCCTGATGGCAAATTACTTTCCCCAGATTGCAAATCAATTACACATGATTGCAAATTAATTTCACCTGACTGCCAATGAGTATCACTGATTGCAAGTCAATTTCACGTGTTTCCTTATTAATTTAACCTGATTGCAAATCAATTTTACCTGATTGCAAATCATTTTCACCTGATAGGAAATCAATTTCATATATTTCCTAATTAATTGCACCTGATTGTAAATCAGTTTCACCTGACTGCAAATCAGTTTCACCTGTTTCCAAATTAATTTTATCTGATTGCAAATCATTCTCACCTGATAGGAAATCAATTACAGCTGTTTCCAATTTAATTAACCTGATTGCAAATTAATTGTAGCTGATTGTAAATCAATTACACCTGTTTCCAATTTAATATCACCTGATTGCAAATTAATTGCAGCTCATTGTAAATCAATTACACATGATTGCTAATTAATTTCACCTGATTGCAAATCAATTACACATGATTGCAAATTAATTTCACCTGATTGCAAATCAATTAACCTGTTTCAGAATTAATTGCACCTGTTTGCAAATGAATCTCACGTGATTGCAAATTAATTTCACCTGATTGCAAATGAGTTTCACTGATTGCAAAGCAATTTCACATATTTCCTAATTATTTTCACCTGATTGCAAATCAATTTCCCCTGATTGCAAATCATTTTCACCTGATTGGAAATCTATTACACCTGTTTCCAATTTAATATCACCTGATTGCAAATTAATTGCAGCTCATTGTAAATCAATTACACATGATTGCTAATTAATTTCACCTGATTGCAAATCAATTACACATGATTGCAAATTAATTTCATCTGATTGCAAATCAATTAACCTGTTTCAGAATTAATTGCACCTGTTTGCAAATGAATCTCACGTGATTGCAAATTAAATTCACCTGATTGCAAATGAGTTTCACTGAATGCAAGTCAATTTCACGTGTTTCCTTATTAATTTAACCTGATTGCAAATCAATTTTACCTGATTGCAAATCATTTTCACCTGATAGGAAATCAATTACACCTGTTTCCAATTTAATTAAACCTGATTGCAAATTACTTGCAGCTGATTGTAAATCAATTTCACCTGTTTCTAAATCAATTTCACCTGATTGCAAATTATTTTCACCTGATTGCATATTAATTTCACCTGATTTCACATCAATTTCAACAGGTAGGCAATCAGTTTCACCTGTTTCCAAATTACATTCCCTGATGGCAAATTAATTTCCCCAGATTGCAAATCAATTACACATGATTGCAAATTAATTTCACCTGACTGCCAATGAGTATCACTGATTGCAAGTCAATTTCACGTGTTTCCTTATTAATTTAACCTGATTGCAAATAAATTTTACCTGATTGCAAATCATTTTCACCTGATAGGAAATCAATTACACGTGTTTCCAATTTAATTAGACCTGATTGCAAATTAATTGCAGCTGATTGTAAATCAATTACACCTGTTTCCAATTTAATATCACCTGATTGCAAATTAATTGCAGCTCATTGTAAATCAATTACACATGATTGCTAATTAATTTCACCTGATTGCAAATCAATTACACATGATTGCAAATTAATTTCATCTGATTGCAAATCAATTAACCTGTTTCAGAATTAATTGCACCTGTTTGCAAATGAATCTCACGTGATTGCAAATTAATTTCACCTGATTGCAAATGAGTTTCACTGAATGCAAGTCAATTTCCCGTGTTTCCTTATTAATTTAACCTGATTGCAAATCAATTTTATCTGATTGCAAATCATTTTCACCTGATAGGAAATCAATTACACCTGTTTCCAATTTAATTAAACCTGATTGCAAATTACTTGCAGCTGATTGTAAATCAATTTCACCTGTTCCAATATTAATTCCACCTGATTGCACATCAATTTCACGTGACTGTAAATCATTTTCACCTGATTGGAAATCAATTACACCTGTTTCCAATTTAATATCACCTGATTGCAAATCAATTTCCCCTGATTGCAAATCATTTTCACCTGGTTGCAAATCAATTTCATATGTTTCGAAATTAATTGCACCTAATTGTAAATCAGTTTCACCTGAGTGCAAATCAGTTTCATCTGTTTCCAAATTAATTTTATCTGATTGCAAATCAATTTCAGATGTTTCCTAATTAATTGCACCTAAGTGTAAATCAGTTTCACCTGACTGCAAATCAGTTTCACCTGTTTCCAAATTAATTTTATCTGATTGCAAATCATTTTCTCCTGATAGGAAATCAACTACACCTGTTTCCAATTTAATTAACCTGATTGCAAATTAATTTCATCTGATTGCAAATCAATTAACCTGTTTCAGAATTAATTGCACCTGTTTGCAAATGAATCTCACGTGATTGCAAATTAATTTCACCTGATTGCAAATGAGTTTCACTGAATGCAAGTCAATTTCACGTGTTTCCTTATTAATATAACCTGATTGCAAATCAATTTTACCTGATTGCAAATCATTTTCACCTGATAGGAAATCAATTACACGTGTTTCCAATTTAATTACACCTGATTGCAAATTAATTGCAGGTCATTGTAAATCAATTACACCTGTTTCCAATTTAATATCACCTGATTGCAAATTAATTGCAGCTCATTGTAAATCAATTACACATGATTGCTAATTAATTTCACCTGATTGCAAATCAATTACACATGATTGCAAATTAATTTCATCTGATTGCAAATCAATTAACCTGTTTCAGAATTAATTGCACCTGTTTGCAAATGAATCTCACGTGATTGCAAATTAATTTCACCTGATTGCAAATGAGTTTCACTGAATGCAAGTCAATTTCACGTGTTTCCTTATTAATATAACCTGATTGCAAATCAATTTTACCTGATTGCAAATCATTTTCACCTGATAGGAAATCAATTACACGTGTTTCCTATTTAATTACACCTGATTGCAAATTAATTGCAGATCATTGTAAATCAATTACACCTGTTTCCAATTTAATTAAACCTGATTGCAAATTACGTGCAACTGATTGTAAATCAATTTCACCTGTTCCAATATTAATTCCACCTGATTGCACATCAATTTCACGTGACTGTAAATCATTTTCACCTGATTGGAAATCTATTACACCTGTTTCCAATTTAATATCACCTGATTGCAAATTAATTGCAGCTCATTGTAAATCAATTACACATGATTGCTAATTAATTTCACCTGATTGCAAATCAATTACACATGATTGCAAATTAATTTCACCTGATGGCAAATGAGTTTCACTGATTGCAAATCATTTTCACCCGGTTGCAAATTAATTTCATATGTTTCCTAATAAATAGCACCAAATTGTAAATCAATCTCACCTGATTGCAAATCAGTTTCACCTGTTTCCAAATTAATTTTATCTGATTGCAAATCAATTTCACGTGTTTCCTTATTAATTTAACCTGATTGCAAATCAATTGCAGCTGATTGCAAATCAATTTCACCTGTTTCTAAATCAATTTCACCTGATTGCAATTATTTTCACCTGATTGCAAATTAATTTCACCTGATTTCACATCAATTTCAACAGGTAGGCAATCAGTTTCACCTGTTTCCAAATTAAATTCCCTGATGGCAAATTAATTTTCCCAGATTGCAAATCAATTACACATGATTGCAAATTAATTTCACCTGACTGCCAATGAGTATCACTGATTGCAAGTCAATTTCACGTGTTTCCTTATTAATTTAACCTGATTGCAAATCAATTTTACCTGATTGCAAATAATTTTCACCTGATAGGAAATCAATTACACCTGTTTCCAATTTAATAAAACCTGATTGCAAATTATTGCAGCTCATTGTAAATCAATTACACATGATTGCAAATTAATTTCACCTGACTGCCAATGAGTATCACTGATTGCAAGTCAATTTCACGTGTTTCCTTATTAATTTAACCTGATTGCAAATCAATTTTACCTGATTGCAAATCATTTTCACCTGATAGGAAATCAATTTCATATATTTCCTAATTAATTGCACCTGATTGTAAATCAGTTTCACCTGACTGCAAATCAGTTTCACCTGTTTCCAAATTAATTTTATCTGATTGCAAATCATTTTCACCTGATAGGAAATCAATTACAGCTGTTTCCAATTTAATTAACCTGATTGCAAATTAATTGTAGCTGATTGTAAATCAATTACACCTGTTTCCAATTTAATATCACCTGATTGCAAATTAATTGCAGCTCATTGTAAATCAATTACACATGATTGCTAATTAATTTCACCTGATTGCAAATCAATTACACATGATTGCAAATTAATTTCACCTGATTGCAAATCAATTAACCTGTTTCAGAATTAATTGCACCTGTTTGCAAATGAATCTCACGTGATTGCAAATTAATTTCACCTGATTGCAAATGAGTTTCACTGATTGCAAAGCAATTTCACATATTTCCTAATTATTTTCACCTGATTGCAAATCAATTTCCCCTGATTGCAAATCATTTTCACCTGATTGGAAATCTATTACACCTGTTTCCAATTTAATATCACCTGATTGCAAATTAATTGCAGCTCATTGTAAATCAATTACACATGATTGCTAATTAATTTCACCTGATTGCAAATCAATTACACATGATTGCAAATTAATTTCATCTGATTGCAAATCAATTAACCTGTTTCAGAATTAATTGCACCTGTTTGCAAATGAATCTCACGTGATTGCAAATTAAATTCACCTGATTGCAAATGAGTTTCACTGAATGCAAGTCAATTTCACGTGTTTCCTTATTAATTTAACCTGATTGCAAATCAATTTTACCTGATTGCAAATCATTTTCACCTGATAGGAAATCAATTACACCTGTTTCCAATTTAATTAAACCTGATTGCAAATTACTTGCAGCTGATTGTAAATCAATTTCACCTGTTTCTAAATCAATTTCACCTGATTGCAAATTATTTTCACCTGATTGCATATTAATTTCACCTGATTTCACATCAATTTCAACAGGTAGGCAATCAGTTTCACCTGTTTCCAAATTAAATTCCCTGATGGCAAATTAATTTCCCCAGATTGCAAATCAATTACACATGATTGCAAATAAATTTCACCTGACTGCCAATGAGTATCACTGATTGCAAGTCAATTTCACGTGTTTCCTTATTAATTTAACCTGATTGCAAATAAATTTTACCTGATTGCAAATCATTTTCACCTGATAGGAAATCAATTACACGTGTTTCCAATTTAATTAGACCTGATTGCAAATTAATTGCAGCTGATTGTAAATCAATTACACCTGTTTCCAATTTAATATCACCTGATTGCAAATTAATTGCAGCTCATTGTAAATCAATTACACATGATTGCTAATTAATTTCACCTGATTGCAAATCAATTACACATGATTGCAAATTAATTTCATCTGATTGCAAATCAATTAACCTGTTTCAGAATTAATTGCACCTGTTTGCAAATGAATCTCACGTGATTGCAAATTAATTTCACCTGATTGCAAATGAGTTTCACTGAATGCAAGTCAATTCCCGTGTTTCCTTATTAATTTAACCTGATTGCAAATCAATTTTATCTGATTGCAAATCATTTTCACCTGATAGGAAATCAATTACACCTGTTTCCAATTTAATTAAACCTGATTGCAAATTACTTGCAGCTGATTGTAAATCAATTTCACCTGTTCCAATATTAATTCCACCTGATTGCACATCAATTTCACGTGACTGTAAATCATTTTCACCTGATTGGAAATCAATTACACCTGTTTCCAATTTAATATCACCTGATTGCAAATCAATTTCCCCTGATTGCAAATCATTTTCACCTGGTTGCAAATCAATTTCATATGTTTCGAAATTAATTGCACCTAATTGTAAATCAGTTTCACCTGAGTGCAAATCAGTTTCATCTGTTTCCAAATTAATTTTATCTGATTGCAAATCAATTTCAGATGTTTCCTAATTAATTGCACCTAAGTGTAAATCAGTTTCACCTGACTGCAAATCAGTTTCACCTGTTTCCAAATTAATTTTATCTGATTGCAAATCATTTTCTCCTGATAGGAAATCAACTACACCTGTTTCCAATTTAATTAACCTGATTGCAAATTAATTTCATCTGATTGCAAATCAATTAACCTGTTTCAGAATTAATTGCACCTGTTTGCAAATGAATCTCACGTGATTGCAAATTAATTTCACCTGATTGCAAATGAGTTTCACTGAATGCAAGTCAATTTCACGTGTTTCCTTATTAATATAACCTGATTGCAAATCAATTTTACCTGATTGCAAATCATTTTCACCTGATAGGAAATCAATTACAAGTGTTTCCAATTTAATTACACCTGATTGCAATTAATTGCAGGTCATTGTAAATCAATTACACCTGTTTCCAATTTAATATCACCTGATTGCAAATTAATTGCAGCTCATTGTAAATCAATTACACATGATTGCTAATTAATTTCACCTGATTGCAAATCAATTACACATGATTGCAAATTAATTTCATCTGATTGCAAATCAATTAACCTGTTTCAGAATTAATTGCACCTGTTTGCAAATGAATCTCACGTGATTGCAAATTAATTTCACCTGATTGCAAATGAGTTTCACTGAATGCAAGTCAATTTCACGTGTTTCCTTATTAATATAACCTGATTGCAAATCAATTTTACCTGATTGCAAATCATTTTCACCTGATAGGAAATCAATTACACGTGTTTCCTATTTAATTACACCTGATTGCAAATTAATTGGCAGATCATTGTAAATCAATTACACCTGTTCCAATTTAATTAAACCTGATTGCAAATTACGTGCAGCTGATTGTAAATCAATTTCACCTGTTCCAATATTAATTCCACCTGATTGCACATCAATTTCACGTGACTGTAAATCATTTTCACCTGATTGGAAATCTATTACACCTGTTTCCAATTTAATATCACCTGATTGCAAATTAATTGCAGCTCATTGTAAATCAATTACACATGATTGCTAATTAATTTCACCTGATTGCAAATCAATTACACATGATTGCAAATTAATTTCATCTGATTGCAAATCAATTAACCTGTTTCAGAATTAATTGCACCTGTTTGCAAATGAATCTCACGTGATTGCAAATTAAATTCACCTGATTGCAAATGAGTTTCACTGAATGCAAGTCAATTTCACGTGTTTCCTTATTAATTTAACCTGATTGCAAATCAATTTTACCTGATTGCAAATCATTTTCACCTGATAGGAAATCAATTACACCTGTTTCCAATTTAATTAAACCTGATTGCAAATTACTTGCAGCTGATTGTAAATCAATTTCACCTGTTTCTAAATCAATTTCACCTGATTGCAAATTATTTTCACCTGATTGCATATTAATTCACCTGATTTCACATCAATTTCAACAGGTAGGCAATCAGTTTCACCTGTTTCCAAATTAAATTCCCTGATGGCAAATTAATTTCCCCAGATTGCAAATCAATTACACATGATTGCAAATTAATTTCACCTGACTGCCAATGAGTATCACTGATTGCAAGTCAATTTCACGTGTTTCCTTATTAATTTAACCTGATTGCAAATAAATTTTACCTGATTGCAAATCATTTTCACCTGATAGGAAATCAATTACACGTGTTTCCAATTTAATTAGACCTGATTGCAAATTAATTGCAGCTGATTGTAAATCAATTACACCTGTTTCCAATTTAATATCACCTGATTGCAAATTAATTGCAGCTCATTGTAAATCAATTACACATGATTGCTAATTAATTTCACCTGATTGCAAATCAATTACTCATGATTGCAAATTAATTTCATCTGATTGCAAATCAATTAACCTGTTTCAGAATTAATTGCACCTGTTTGCAAATGAATCTCACGTGATTGCAAATTAATTTCACCTGATTGCAAATGAGTTTCACTGAATGCAAGTCAATTTCCCGTGTTTCCTTATTAATTTAACCTGATTGCAAATCAATTTTATCTGATTGCAAATCATTTTCACCTGATAGGAAATCAATTACACCTGTTTCCAATTTAATTAAACCTGATTGCAAATTACTTGCAGCTGATTGTAAATCAATTTCACCTGTTCCAATATTAATTCCACCTGATTGCACATCAATTTCACGTGACTGTAAATCATTTTCACCTGATTGGAAATCAATTACACCTGTTTCCAATTTAATATCACCTGATTGCAAATCAATTTCCCCTGATTGCAAATCATTTTCACCTGGTTGCAAATCAATTTCATATGTTTCGAAATTAATTGCACCTAATTGTAAATCAGTTTCACCTGAGTGCAAATCAGTTTCATCTGTTTCCAAATTAATTTTATCTGATTGCAAATCAATTTCAGATGTTTCCTAATTAATTGCACCTAAGTGTAAATCAGTTTCACCTGACTGCAAATCAGTTTTCACCTGTTTCCAAATTAATTTTATCTGATTGCAAATCATTTTCTCCTGATAGGAAATCAACTACACCTGTTTCCAATTTAATTAACCTGATTGCAAATTAATTTCATCTGATTGCAAATCAATTAACCTGTTTCAGAATTAATTGCACCTGTTTGCAAATGAATCTCACGTGATTGCAAATTAATTTCACCTGATTGCAAATGAGTTTCACTGAATGCAAGTCAATTTCACGTGTTTCCTTATTAATATAAACCTGATTGCAAATCAATTTTACCTGATTGCAAATCATTTTCACCTGATAGGAAATCAATTACACGTGTTTCCAATTTAATTACACCTGATTGCAAATTAATTGCAGGTCATTGTAAATCAATTACACCTGTTTCCAATTTAATATCACCTGATTGCAAATAATTGCAGCTCATTGTAAATCAATTACTAATGATTGTTAATTAATTTCACCTGATTGCAAATCAACTTACACATGATTGCAAATTAATTTCATCTGATTGCAATCAATTAACCTGTTTCAGAATTAATTGCACCTGTTTGCAAATGAATCTCACGTGATTGCAAATTAATTTCACCTGATTGCAAATGAGTTTCACTGAATGCAAGTCAATTTCACGTGTTTCCTTATTAATATAACCTGATTGCAAATCAATTTTACCTGATGCAAATCATTTTCACCTGATAGGAAATCAATTACACGTGTTTCCTATTTAATTACACCTGATTGCAAATTAATTGCAGATCATTGTAAATCAATACACCTGTTTCCAATTTAATTAAACCTGATTGCAAATTACGTGCAGCTGATGTAAATCAATTTCACCTGTTCCAATATTAATTCCACCTGATTGCACATCAATTTCACGTGACTGTAAATCATTTTCACCTGATTGGAAATCTATTACACCTGTTTCCAATTTAATATCACCTGATTGCAAATTAATTGCAGCTCATTGTAAATCAATTACACATGATTGCTAATTAATTTCACCTGATTGCAAATCAATTACACATGATTGCAAATTAATTTCATCTGATTGCAAATCAATTAACCTGTTTCAGAATTAATTGCACCTGTTTGCAAATGAATCTCACGTGATTGCAAATTAAATTCACCTGATTGCAAATGAGTTTCACTGAATGCAAGTCAATTTCACGTGTTTCCTTATTAATTTAACCTGATTGCAAATCAATTTTACCTGATTGCAAATCATTTTCACCTGATAGGAATCAATTACACCTGTTTCCATTTAATTAAACCTGATTGCAAATTACTTGCAGCTGATTGTAAATCAATTTCACCTGTTTCTAAATCAATTTCACCTGATTGCAAATTATTTTCACCTGATTGCATATTAATTTCACCTGATTTCACATCAATTTCAACAGGTAGGCAATCAGTTTCACCTGTTTCCAAATTAAATTCCCTGATGGCAAATAATTTCCCAGATTGCAAATCAATTACACATGATTGCAAATTAATTTCACCTGACTGCCAATGAGTATCACTGATTGCAAGTCAATTTCACGTGTTTCCTTATTAATTTAACCTGATTGCAAATAAATTTTACCTGATTGCAAATCATTTTCACCTGATAGGAAATCAATTACACGTGTTTCCAATTTTAATTAGACCTGATTGCAAATTAATTGCAGCTGATTGTAAATCAATTACACCTGTTTCCAATTTAATATCACCTGATTGCAAATTAATTGCAGCTCATTGTAAATCAATTACACATGATTGCTAATTTAATTTCACCTGATTGCAAATCAATTACTCATGATTGCAAATTAATTTCATCTGATTGCAAATCAATTAACCTGTTTCAGAATTAATTGCACCTGTTTGCAAATGAATCTCACGTGATTGCAAATTAATTTCACCTGATTGCAAATGAGTTTCACTGATGCAAGTCAATTTCCCGTGTTTCCTTATTAATTTAACCTGATTGCAAATCAATTTATCTGATTGCAAATCATTTTCACCTGATAGGAAATCAATTACACCTGTTTCCAATTTAATTAAACCTGATTGCAAATTACTTGCAGCTGATTGTAAATCAATTTCACCTGTCCAATATTAATTCCACCTGATTGCACATCAATTTCACGTGACTGTAAATCATTTTCACCTGATTGGAAATCAATTACACTGTTTCCAATTTAATATCACCTGATTGCAAATCAATTTCCCTGATTGCAAATCAATTTTCACCTGGTTGCAAATCAATTTCATATGTTTCGAAATTAATTGCACCTAATTGTAAATCAGTTTCACCTGAGTGCAAATCAGTTTCATCTGTTTCCAAATTAATTTTATCTGATTGCAAATCAATTTCAGATGTTTCCTAATTAATTGCACCTAAGTGTAAATCAGTTTCACCCTGACTGCAAATCAGTTTCACCTGTTTCCAAATTAATTTTATCTGATTGCAAATCATTTTCTCCTGATAGGAAATCAACTACACCTGTTTCCAATTTAATTAACCTGATTGCAAATTAATTTCATCTGATTGCAAATCAATTAACCTGTTTCAGAATTAATTGCACCTGTTTGCAAATGAATCTCACGTGATTGCAAATTAATTTCACCTGATTGCAAATGAGTTTCACTGAATGCAAGTCAATTTCACGTGTTTCCTTATTAATATAACCTGATTGCAAATCAATTTTACCTGATTGCAAATCATTTTCACCTGATAGGAAATCAATTACACGTGTTTCCAATTTAATTACACCTGATTGCAAATTAATTGCAGATCATTGTAAATCAATTACACCTGTTTCCAATTTAATATCACCTGATTGCAAATTAATTGCAGCTCATTGTAAATCAATTACACATGATTGCTAATTAATTTCACCTGATTGCAAATCAACTACACATGATTGCAAATTAATTTCATCTGATTGCAAATCAATTAACCTGTTTCAGAATTAATTGCACCCTGTTTGCAAATGAATCTCACGTGATTGCAAATATTTCACCTGATTGCAAATGAGTTTCAGTGAATGCAAGTCAATTTCACGTGTTTCCTTATTAATTATACCTGATTGCAAATCAATTTTACCTGATTGCAAATCATTTCACCTGATAGGAAATCAATTACACCTGTTTCCAATTTAATTAAACCTGATTGCAAATACGTGCAGCTGATTGTAAATCAATTTCACCTGTTCCAATATTAATTCCACCTGATTGCACATCAATTTCACGTGACTGTAAATCATTTTCACCTGATTGGAAATCTATTACACCTGTTTCCAATTTAATATCACCTGATTGCAAATTAATTGCAGCTCATTGTAAATCAATTACACATGATTGCTAATTAATTTCACATGCTGGCAAATCTATTACAAATTATTGCAAATTAATTTCACATGATTGCAAATGAGTTTCACTGATTGCAAAGCAATTTCACATATTTCCTAATTATTTTCACCTGATTGCAAATCAATTTCCCCTGATTGCAAATCATTTTCACCTGGTTGCAAATCAATTTCATATGTTTCGTAATTAATTGCACCTAATTGTAAATCAGTTTCACCTGAGTGCAAATCAGTTTCATCTGTTTCCAAATTAATTTTATCTGATTGCAAATCAATTTCACGTGTTTCCTTATTAATTTAACCTGACTGCAAATCAATTGCAGCTGATTGCAAATCATTTTCACCTGATAAGAAATCAATTACACGTGTTTCCAATTTAATTACACCTGATTGCAAATTAATTGCAGCTCATTGTAAATCAATTACACATGATTGCTAATTAATTTCACCTGATTGCAAATCAATTACACATGATTGCAAATTAATTTCACCTGATTGCAAATCAATTAACCTGTTTCAGAATTAATTGCATCTGTTTGCAAATGAATCTCACGTGTTTGCAAATTAATTTCACCTGATTGCAAATGTGTTTCACTGACTGCAAAGCAATTTCACATATTTCCTAATTATTTTCACCTGATTGCAAATCAATTTCCCCTGATTGCAAATCATTTTCACCTGGTTGCAAATCAATTTCATATGTTTCCTAATTAATTGCACCTGATTGTAAATCAGTTTCACCTGACTGCAGATCAGTTTCACCTGTTTCCAAATTAATTTTATCTGATTGCAAATCAATTTCACGTGTTTCCTTATTAATTTAACCTGATTGCAAATCAATTGCAGCTGATTGCAAATCAATTTCACCTGTTTCTAAATCAATTTCACCTGATTGCAAATTATTTTCACCTGATGGAAAATTAATTTCACCTGATTTCACATCAATTTCAACAGGTAGGCAATCAGTTTCACCTGTTTCCAAATTAAATTCCCTGATGGCAAATTAATTTCCCCAGATTGCAAATCAATTACACATGATTGCAAATTAATTTCACCTAACTGCCAATGAGTATCACTGATTGCAAGTCAATTTCACGTGTTTCCTTATTAATTTAACCTGATTGCAAATCAATTTTACCTGATTGCAAATCATTTTCAACTGATAGGAAATCAATTATACGTGTTTCCTATTTAATTACACCTGATTGCAAATTAATTGCAGCTGATTGTAAATCAATTACCCCTGTTTCCAATTTAATATCACCTGATTGCAAATTAATTGCAGCTGATTGTAAATCAATTACACATGATTGCAAATTAATTTCATCTGATTGCAAATCAATTAACCTGTTTCAGAATTAATTGCACCTGTTTGCAAATGAATCTCACGTGATTGCAAATTAATTTCACCTGATTGCAAATGAGTTTCAGTGAATGCAAGTCAATTTCACGTGTTTCCTTATTAATTATACCTGATTGCAAATCAATTTACCTGATTGCAAATCATTTTCACCTGATAGGAAATCAATTACACCTGTTTCCAATTTAATTAAACCTGATTGCAAATTACTTGCAGCTGATGTAAATCAATTTCACCGGTTTCTAAATCAATTTCACCTGATGCAAATTATTTTCACCTGATTGCATATTAATTTCACCTGATTTCACATCAATTTCAACAGGTAGGCAATCAGTTTCACCTGTTTCCAAATTAAATTCCCTGATGGCAAATTTAATTTCCCCAGATTGCAAATCATATACACATGATTGCAAATTAATTTCACCTGACTGCCAATGAGTATCACTGATTGCAAGTCAATTCACGTGTTTCCTTATTAATTTAACCTGATTGCAAATAAATTTTTACTGATTGCAAATCATTTTCACCTGATAGGAAATCAATTACACGTGTTTCCAATTTAATTAGACCTGATTGCAAATTAATTGCAATTGATTGTAAATCAATTACACCTGTTCAATTTAATATCACCTGATTTGCAAAAATTCATTGCAGCTCATTGTAATCAATTCACCATGATTGCTAATAATTTCACCTGATTGCAAATCAATTACTCATGATTGCAAATTAATTTCATCTGATTGCAAATCAATTAACCTGTTTCAGAATTAATTGCACCTGTTTGCAAATGAATCCACGTGATTGCAAATTAATTTCACCTGATTGCAAATGAGTTTCACTGAATGCAAGTCAATTTCCGTGTTTCCTTATTAATTTAACCTGATTGCAAATCAATTTTATCTGATTGCAAATCATTTCACCTGATAGGAAATCAATACACCTGTTTCCAATTTAATTAAACCTGATTGCAAATTACTTGCAGCTGATTGTAAATCAATTTCACCTGTTCCAATATTAATTCCACCTGATTGCACATCAATTTCACGTGACTGTAAATCATTTTCACCTGATTGGAAATCAATTACACCTGTTTCCAATTTAATATCACCTGATTGCAAATCAATTTCCCCTGATGCAAATCATTTTCACCTGGTTGCAAATCAATTTCATATGTTCGAATTAATTGCACCTAATTGTAAATCAGTTTCACCTGAGTGCAAATCAGTTTCATCTGTTCCAAATTAATTTTATCTGATTGCAAATCAATTTCAGATGTTTCCTAATTAATTGCACCTAAGTGTAAATCAGTTTCACCTGACTGCAAATCAGTTTCACCTGTTTCCAAATTAATTTTATCTGATTGCAAATCATTTTCTCCTGATAGGAAATCAACTACACCTGTTTCCAATTTTATTAGACCTGATTGCAAATTAATTGCAGCTGATTGCAAATCAATTAACCTGTTTCAGAATTAATTGCACCTGTTTGCAATGAATCTCACGTGATTGCAAATTAATTTCACCTGATTGCAAATGAGTTTCACTGAATGCAAGTCAATTTACGTGTTTCCTTATTAATATAACCTGATTGCAAATCAATTTTACCTGATTGCAAATCATTTTCACCTGATAGGAAATCAATTACACGTGTTTCCAATTTAATTACACCTGATTGCAAATTAATTGCAGATCATTGTAAATCAATTACACCTGTTTCCAATTTAATATCACCTGATTGCAATTAATTGCAGCTCATTGTAAATCAATTACACATGATTGCTAATTAATTTCACCTGATTGCAAATCAATTACACATGATTGCAAATTAATTTCATCTGATTGCAAATCAATTAACCTGTTTCAGAATTAATTGCACCTGTTTGCAAATGAATCTCACGTGATTGCAAATTAATTTCACCTGATTGCAAATGAGTTTCACTGAATGCAAGTCAATTTCACGTGTTTCCTTATTAATATAACCTGATTGCAAATCAATTTTACCTGATTGCAATCATTTTCACCTGATAGGAAATCAATTACACGTGTTTCCTATTTAATTACACCTGATTGCAAATTAATTGCAGATCATTGTAAATCAATTACACCTGTTTCCAATTTAATTAAACCTGATTGCAAATTACGTGCAGCTGATTGTAAATCAATTTCACCTGTTCCAATATTAATTCCACCTGATTGCACATCAATTTCACGTGACTGTAAATCATTTTCACCTGATTGGAAATCTATTACACCTGTTTCCAATTTAATATCCCTGATTGCAAATTAATTGCAGCTCATTGTAAATCAATTACACATGATTGCTAATTAATTTCACCTGATTGCAAATCAATTACACATGATTGCAAATTAATTTCATCTGATTGCAAATCAATTAACTGTTTCAGAATTAATTGCACCTGTTTGCAAATGAATCTCACGTGATTGCAAATAAATTCACTGATTGCAAATGAGTTTCACTGAATGCAAGTCAATTTCACGTGTTTCCTTATTAATTTAACCTGATTGCAAATCAATTTTACCTGATTGCAAATCATTTTCACCTGATAGGAAATCAATTACACTGTTTCCAATTTAATTAAACCTGATTGCAAATTACTTGCAGCTGATTGTAAATCAATTTCACCTGTTTCTAAATCAATTTCACCTGATTGCAAATTATTTTCACCTGATTGCATATTAATTTCACCTGATTTCACATCAATTTCAACAGGTAGGCAATCAGTTTCACCTGTTTCCAAATTAAATTTCCCTGATGGCAAATTAATTTCCCCAAATTGCAAAGCAATTTCACATGATTGCAAATTAATTTCACCTGACTGCCAATGAGTATCACTGATTGCAAGTCAATTTCACGTGTTTCCTTATTAATTTAACCTGATTGCAAATAAATTTTACCTGATTGCAAATCATTTTCACCTGATAGGAAATCAATTACACGTGTTTCCAATTAATTAGACCTGATTGCAAATTAATTGCAGCTGATTGTAAATCAATTACACCTGT
>NW_022680425.1:0-21649 GCF_004115265.2 Rhinolophus ferrumequinum
TTGATATACAGCACCTGCAATTAATTTGCAATCAGGTGAAATTAAACTGGAAAACAGGTGTAATTCATTCCAATCAGGTGAAAATGATTTGCAATCAGGTGAAATTAATTTGCAATTAGGTTAAATTAATAAGGAAACACGTGAAATTGATTTGCAATCAGGTGAAATTGATTTACAATTAGGGGCAATTAATTAGGAAACATCAAATTGATTTGCATTCAGGTGAAAATGATTTGCAATAAGGTAAAATTAATTAGGAAACATGTGAAATTGATTTGCAATCATTGAAACTAATTTGCAATCAGGTGAAATTAATTTGCAATCATGAGTAATTGATTTTCAAACATTTTAAATTTATTAGCAATCAGTTGTAATAAAATTGGAATCAGGTGTAATTAATTTGCAATCAGGTGTAATTAATTTGCAATCTGGTGAATTTAATTTGGAAACAGGTGAAATTGATTCGCAATCATTTGAAATTAATTTGCCATCAGGGGAAATTAATTTGGAAACAGGTGAAATTGATTGCCTATCAGTAGAAATTGATGTGAAATCAGGTGAAATTAATTGGCAATCAGGGGAAATTAAATTGGACACTGGTGAAAGTGATTTGCAATCAGGTGAGATTGATTTAAAATTTGGTGCTATTTATTAGGAAACATATGTAATTAATTTGCAACCAGGTGAAAATGATTTGCAATCAGTGAAACTCATTTGCAATCAGGTGAAATTAATTTGCAATCAGGTGATATTAAATTGGAAACAGGTGTAATTGATTTCCAATTAGGTGAAAATGATTTACAGTCAGGTGAAATTGATGTGCAATCAGGTGGAATTAATATTGAAACAGGTGAAATTGATTTACAATCAGCTGCAATTAATTTGCAATCAGGTTTAATTAAATTGGAAACACGTGTAATTGATTTCCTATCAGGTGAAAATTATTTGCAATCAGGTGAAATTGACTTGCAATCAGGTTAAATTAATAAGGAAACACGTGAAATTGACTTGCAATCAGTGATACTCATTGGCAGTCAGGTGAAATTAATTTGCAATCACGTGAAATTCATTTGCAAACAGGTGCAATTAATTCTGAAACAGGTTAATTGATTTGCAATCAGGTGAAATTAATTTGCAATCATGTGTAATTGATTTGCAATCAGGTGAAATTAATTAGCAATCATGTGTAATTGATTTACAATGAGCTGCAATAAATTTGCAATCAGGTGATATTAAATTGGAAATAGGTGTAATTGATTTCCAATCAGGTGAAATTAATTAGGAAACATGTGAAAATGATTTGCAATCAGGTGAAATTGATTTGCAATCAGGTGAAATTAATAAGGAAACACGTGAAATTGACTTGCAATCATTGATACTCATTGGCAGTTAGGTGAAATTAATTTGCAATCATGTGTAATTGATTTACAATCAGCTGCAATTAATTTGCAATCAGGTGATATTGGCAATAAGGTGAAATTAACTTGCCATCTTGGGAATTCAATTTGGAAACAGGTGAAATTGATTTGCAATCAGCTGCAATTGATTTGCAATCAAGTAAAATTAATAAGGAAACACGTGAAACTGATTTGCAATCAGTGAAACTCATTGGAAATCATGTGAAATTAATTTGCAATCAAATGAAATGATTTGCAATCAGGTGAAATTAATTTGCAATCAGGTGTAATTGGTTTCCAATCAGGTGAAAATATTTTGCAATCAGGTAAAATTGATTTGCAATCTGGTGAATTTAATTAGGATACAGGTGAAATTGATTAGGAAACATGTGAAAATGATTTGCAATCAGGTGAAATTAATTTGCAATCATGTGTAATTAATTCACAATGAGCTGCAATAAATTTGCAATCAGGTGATATTAAATTGGAAACAGGTGTAATTGATTTCCAATCAGGTGAAATTAATTAGGAAACATGTGAAAATGATTTGCAATCAGGTGAAATTGATTTGCAATCAGGTGAAATTGAATTAAAAACAGGTGAAATTGATTTGCAATCAGGTGCAATTGATTTGCAATCAGGTTAAATTAATAAGGAAACACGTGAAACTGATTTGCAATCAGTGAAACTCATTGGAAATCATGTGAAATTAATTTGCAATCAAATGAAATTGAATTGCAATCAGGTGAAATTAATTTGCAATCAGGTGATATTACATTGGAAACAGGTGTAATTGATTTCCAATCAGGTGAAAATGATTTACAGTCAGGTGAAATTGATGTGCAATCAGGTGGAATTAATATTGAAACAGGTGAAATTGATTTCCAATCAGCTGCAATTAATTTGCAATCAGGTTTAATTAAATTGGAAACACGTGTAATTGATTTCCTATCAGGTGAAAATTATCTGCAATCAGGTGAAATTGATTTGCAATCAGGTTAAATTAATAAGGAAACACGTGAAATTGACTTGCAATCAGTGAACTCATTGGCAGTCAGGTGAAATTAATTTGCAATCACGTGAAATTCATTTGCAAACAGGTGCAATTAATTCTGAAACAGGTTAATTGATTTGCAATCAGGTGAAATTAATTAGCAATCATGTGTAATTGATTTCCAATGAGCTGCAATAAATTTGCAATCAGGTGATATTAAATTGGAAACAGGTGTAATTGATTACCAATCAGGTGAAATTAATTAGGAAACATGTGAAAATGATTTGCAATCAGGTGAAATTGATTTGCCATCAGGTGAAATTGAATTAGAAACAGGTGAAATTGATTTGCAATCAGGTGCAATTGATTTGCAATCAGGTTAAATTAATAAGGAAACACGTGAAACTGATTTGCAATCAGTGAAACTCATTGGAAATCATGTGAAATTAATTTGCAATCAAATGAAATTGATTTGCAAACAGGTGAAAATGATTTACAGCCAGGTGAAATTGATTTTCAATCAGGTGAAATTAATTTGCAATCAGGTGTAATTGGTTTCCAATCAGGTGAAAATATTTTGCAATCAGGTAAAATTGATTTGCAATCTGGTGAATTTAATTAGGATACAGGTGAAATTGATTAGGAAACATGTGAAAATGATTTGCAATCAGGTGAAATTAATTTGCAATTAGGTTAACTTAATAAGGAAATCAGTAGAAATTGATGTGAAATCAGGTGAAATTAATTGGCAATCAGGTGAAATTAAATTGGAAACTGGTGAAAGTGATTTGCAATCAGGTGAGATTGATTTAAAATTTGGTGCTATTTATTAGGAAACATATGTAATTAATTTGCAACCAGGAGTGAAAATGATGTGCAATCAGTGAAACTCATTTGCAATCAGGTGAAATAATTGCAATCAGGTGATATTAAATTGGAAACAGGTGTAATGATTCCAATTAGGTGAAATGATTACAGTCAGGTGAAATTGATGTGCAATCAGGTGGAATTAATATTGAACAGGTGAAATTGATTTCCAATCAGCTGCAATTAATTTGCAATCAGGTTTAATTAAATTGGAAACACGTGTAATTGATTTCCTATCAGGTGAAAATTATTTGCAATCAGGTGAAATTGATTTGCAATCAGGTTAATTAATAAGGAAACACGTGAAATTGACTTGCAATCAGTGATACTCATTGGCAGTCAGGTGAAATTAATTTGCAATCACGTGAAATTCATTTGCAAACAGGTGCAATTAACTTCTGAAACAGGTTAATTGATTTGCAATCAGGTGAAATTAATTTGCAATCATGTGTAATTGATTTGCAATCAGGTGAAATTAATTAGCAATCATGTGTAATTGATTTACAATGAGCTGCAATAAATTTGCAATCAGGTGATATTAAATTGGAAACAGGTGTAATTGATTTCCAATCAGGTGAAATTAATTAGGAAACATGTGAAAATGATTTGCAATCAGGTGAAATTGATTTGCAATCAGGTGAAATTAATAAGGAAACACGTGAAATTGACTTGCAATCATTGATACTCATTGGCAGTTAGGTGATTAGGTGAAATTAATTTTGAAACAGGTGTAATAGATTTACAATCAGCTAGCAATTAATTTGCAATCAGGTGATATTGGCAATAAGGTGAAATTAACTTGCCATCTTGGGAATTCAATTTGGAAACAGGTGAAATTGATTTGCAATCAGCTGCAATTGATTTGCAATCAAGTAAAATTAATAAGGAAACACGTGAAACTGATTTGCAATCAGTGAAACTCATTGGAAATCATGTGAAATTAATTTGCAATCAAATGAAATTGATTTGCAATCAGGTGAAATTAATTTGCAATCAGGTGTAATTGGTTTCCAATCAGGTGAAAATATTTTGCAATCAGGTAAAATTGATTTGCAATCTGGTGAATTTAATTAGGATACAGGTGAAATTGATTAGGAAACATGTGAAAATGATTTGCAATCAGGTGAAATTAATTTGCAATTAGTTTAAATTAATAAGGAAACACGTGAGATTGATTTGCAATCAGGTGAAATTGATTTACAATTAGGTGCAATTAATTAGGAAACATCAAATTGATTTGCATTCAGGTGAAAATGATTTGCAATAAGGTGAAATTAATTAGGAAACATGTGAAATTGATTTGCAATCATTGAAACTAAATTGCAATCAGGTGAAATTAATTTGCAATCATGAGTAATTGATTTTCAAACATTTTAAATTTATTAGCAATCAGTTGTAATAAAATTGGAATCAGGTGTAATTAATTTGCAATCAGGTGAAATTAATTTGCAATCATGTGTAATTGATTTGCAATCAGGTGAAAATGATTTACAGTCAGGTGAAATTGATGTGCAATCAGGTGGAATTAATATTGAAACAGGTGAAATTGATTTCCAATCAGCTGCAATTAATTTCCAATCAGGATTAATTAAATTGGAAACACGTGTAATTGATTTCCTATCAGGTGAAAATTATTTGCAATCAGGTGAAATTGATTTGCAATCAGGTTAAATTAATAAGGAAACACGTGAAATTGACCTGCAATCAGTGAACTCATTGGCAGTCAGGTGAAATTAATTTGCAATCACGTGAAATTCATTTGCAAACAGGTGCAATTAATTCTGAAACAGGTTAATTGATTTGCAATCAGGTGAAATTAATTAGCAATCATGTGTAATTAATTCACAATGAGCTGCAATAAATTTGCAATCAGGTGATATTAATTGGAAACAGGTGTAATTGATTTCCAATCAGGTGAAATTAATTAGGAAACATGTGAAAATGATTTGCAATCAGGTGAAATTGATTTGCAATCAGGTGAAATTGAATTAAAAACAGGTGAAATTGATTTGCAATCAGGTGCAATTGATTTGCAATCAGGTTAAATTAATAAGGAAACACGTGAAACTGATTTGCAATCAGTGAAACTCATTGGAAATCATGTGAAATTAATTTGCAATCAAATGAAATTGAATTGCAATCAGGTGAAATTAATTTGCAATCAGGTGATATTACATTGGAAACAGGTGTAATTGATTTCCAATCAGGTGAAAATGATTTACAGTCAGGTGAAATTGATGTGCAATCAGGTGGAATTAATATTGAAACAGGTGAAATTGATTTCCAATCAGCTTGCAATTAATTTGCAATCAGGTTTAATTAAATTGGAAATAAGTGTAATTGATTCCTATCAGGTGAAAATTATTTGCAATCAGGTGAAATTGATTTGCAATCAGGTTAAATTAATAAGGAAACACGTGAAATTTACTTGCAATCAGTGAACTCATTGGCAGTCAGGTGAAATTAATTTGCAATCACGTGAAATTCATTTGCAAACAGGTGCAATTAATTCTGAAAACAGGTTAATTGATTTGCAATCAGGTGAAATTAATTAGCAATCATGTGTAATTGATTTCCAATGAGCTGCAATAAATTTGCAATCAGGTGATATTAAATTGGAAACAGGTGTAATTGATTTCCAATCAGGTGAAATTAATTAGGAAACATGTGAAAATGATTTGCAATCAGGTGAAATTGATTTGCCATCAGGTGAAATTGAATTAGAAACAGGTGAAATTGATTTGCAATCAGGTGCAATTGATTTGCAATCAGGTTAAATTAATAAGGAAACACGTGAAACTGATTTGCAATCAGTGAAACTCATTGGAAATCATGTGAAATTAATTTGCAATCAAATGAAATTGATTTGCAAACAGGTGAAAATGATTTACAGCCAGGTGAAATTGATTTGCAATCAGGTGAAATTAATTTGCAATCAGGTGTAATTGGTTTCCAATCAGGTGAAAATATTTTGCAATCAGGTAAAATTGATTTGCAATCTGGTGAATTTAATTAGGATACAGGTGAAATTGATTAGGAAACATGTGAAAATGATTTGCAATCAGGTGAAATTAATTTGCAATTAGGTTAACTTAATAAGGAAACACGTGAAATTGATTTGCAATCAGGTGAAATTGATTTACAATTAGGTGCAATTAATTAGGAAACATCAAACTGATTTGCATTCAGGTGAAAATGATTTGCAATAAGGTGAAATTAATTAGGAAACATGTGAAATTGATTTGCAATCATTGAAACTAATTTGCAATCAGGTGAAATTAATTTTCTATCATGAGTAATTGATTTTCAAACATTTTAAATTTATTAGCAATCAGTTGAAATAAAATTGGAATCAGGTATAATTAATTTGCAATCAGGTGTAATTAATTTGCAATCTGGTGAATTTAATTTGGAAACAGGTGAAATTGATTCGCAATCATTTGAAATTAATTTGCCATCAGGGGAAATTAATTTGGAAACAGGTGAAATTGATTGCCTATCAGTAGAAATTGATGTGAAATCAGGTGAAATTAATTGGCAATCAGGTGAAATTAAATTGGAAACTGGTGAAAGTGATTTGCAATCAGGTGAGATTGATTTAAAATTTGGTGCTATTTATTAGGAAACATATGTAATTAATTTGCAACCAGGTGAAAATGATTTGCAATCAGTGAAACTCATTTGCAATCAGGTGAAATTAATTTGCAATCAGGTGATATTAAATTGGAAACAGGTGTAATTGATTTCCAATTAGGTGAAAATGATTTACAGTCAGGTGAAATTGATGTGCAATCAGGTGGAATTAATATTGAAACAGGTGAAATTGATTTCCAATCAGCTGCAATTAATTTGCAATCAGGTTTAATTAAATTGGAAACACGTGTAATTGATTTCCTATCAGGTGAAAATTATTTGCAATCAGGTGAAATTGATTTGCAATCAGGTTAAATTAATAAGGAAACACGTGAAATTGACTTGCAATCAGTGATACTCATTGGCAGTCAGGTGAAATTAATTTGCAATCACGTGAAATTCATTTGCAAACAGGTGCAATTAACTCTGAAACAGGTTAATTGATTTGCAATCAGGTGAAATTAATTTGCAATCATGTGTAATTGATTTGCAATCAGGTGAAATTAATTAGCAATCATGTGTAATTGATTTACAATGAGCTGCAATAAATTTGCAATCAGGTGATATTAAATTGGAAACAGGTGTAATTGATTTCCAATCAGGTGAAATTAATTAGGAAACATGTGAAAATGATTTGCAATCAGGTGAAATTGATTTGCAATCAGGTGAAATTAATAAGGAAACACGTGAAATTGACTTGCAATCATTGATACTCATTGGCAGTTAGGTGAAATTAATTTGCAATCATGTGTAATTGATTTACAATCAGCTACAATTAATTTGCAATCAGGTGATATTGGCAATAAGGTGAAATTAACTTGCCATCTTGGGAATTCAATTTGGAAACAGGTGAAATTTATTTGCAATCAGCTGCAATTGATTTGCAATCAAGTAAAATTAATAAGGAAACACGTGAAACTGATTTGCTATCAGTGAAACTCATTGGAAATCATGTGAAATTAATTTGCAAT
Organism: Rhinolophus ferrumequinum; assembly: GCF_004115265.2. Classification (NCBI taxonomy): domain Eukaryota; kingdom Metazoa; phylum Chordata; class Mammalia; order Chiroptera; family Rhinolophidae; genus Rhinolophus; species Rhinolophus ferrumequinum. The sequence goes on from NW_022680425.1 coordinate 7,863, forward strand.
CAAATGAAATTGATTTGCAATCAGGTGAAATTAATTTGCAATCAGGTGTAATTGGTTTCCAATCAGGTGAAAATATTTTGCAATCAGGTAAAATTGATTTGCAATCTGGTGAATTTAATTAGGATACAGGTGAAATTGATTAGGAAACATGTGAAAATGATTTGCAATCAGGTGAAATTAATTTGCAATTAGTTTAAATTAATAAGGAAACACGTGAGATTGATTTGCAATCAGGTGAAATTGATTTACAATTAGGTGCAATTAATTAGGAAACATCAAATTGATTTGCATTCAGGTGAAAATGATTTGCAATAAGGTGAAATTAATTAGGAAACATGTGAAATTGATTTGCAATCATTGAAACTAAATTGCAATCAGGTGAAATTAATTTGCAATCATGAGTAATTGATTTTCAAACATTTTAAATTTATTAGCAATCAGTTGTAATAAAATTGGAATCAGGTGTAATTAATTTGCAATCAGGTGTAATTAATTTGCAATCTGGTGAATTTAATTTGGAAACAGGTGAAATTAATTCGCAGTCATTTGAAATTAATTTGCCATCAGGGGAAATTAATTTGGAAACAGGTGAAATTGATTGCCTATCAGTAGAAATTGATGGGAAATCAGGTGAAATTAATTGGCAATCAGGTGAAATTAAATTGGAAACAGGTGAATGTGATTTGCAATCAGGTGAGATTGATTTAAAATTTGGTGCTATTTATTAGGAAACATATGTAATTAATTTGCAACCAGGTGAAAATGATTTGCAATCAGTGAAACTCATTTGCAATCAGGTGAAATTAATTTGCAATCATGAGTAATTGATTTGCAATCAGGTGAAATTAATTACAATCATGTGTAATTGATTTACAATGAGCTGCAATTAATTTGCAATCAGGTGATATTAAATTGGAAACAGGTGTAATTGATTTCCAATTAGGTGAAAATGATTTACAGTCAGGTGAAATTGATGTGCAATCAGGTGGAATTAATATTGAAACAGGTGAAATTGATTTACAATCAGCTGCAATTAATTTGCAATCAGGTTTAATTAAATTGGAAACACGTGTAATTGATTTCCTATCAGGTGAAAATTATTTGCAATCAGGTGAAATTGATTTGCAATCAGGTTAAATTAATAAGGAAACACGTGAAATTGACTTGCAATCAGTGATACTCATTGGCAGTCAGGTGAAATTAATTTGCAATCAAATGAAATTGATTTGCAAACAGGTGAAATTAATTTGCAATCAGGTGTAATTGGTTTCCAATCAGGTGAAAATATTTTGCAATCAGGTAAAATTGATTTGCAATCTGGTGAATTTAATTAGGATACAGGTGAAATTGATTAGGAAACATGTGAAAAAGATTTGCAATCAGGTGAAATTAATTTGCAATTAGGTTAACTTAATAAGGAAACACGTGAAATTGATTTGCAATCAGTTGAAATTGATTTACAATTAGGTGCAATTAATTAGGAAACATCAAACTGATTTGCATTCAGGTGAAAATGATTTGCAATAAGGTGAAATTAATTAGGAAACATGTGAATTTGATTTGCAATCATTGAAACTAATTTGCAATCAGGTGAAATTAATTTTCTATCTTGAGTAATTGACTTTCAAACAATTTAAATTGATTAGCAATCAGTAGTAATAAAATAGGAAACAGGTGAAATTGATTTGCAATCAGGTGTAATTAATTTGCAATCAGGTGAATTTAATTTGGAAACAGGTGAAATTGATTCGCAATCATTTGAAATTAATTTGCCATCAGGGGAAATTAATTTGGAAACAGGTGAAATTGATTGCCTATCAGTAGAAATTGATGTGAAATCAGGTGAAATTAATTGGCAATCAGGTGAAATTAAATTGGAAACAGGTGAAAGTGATTTGCAATCAGGTGAGATTGATTTAAAATTTGGTGCTATTTATTAGGAAACATATGTAATTAATTTGCAACCAGGTGAAAATGATTTGCAATCAGTGAAACTCATTTGCAATCAGGTGAAATTAATTTGCAATCAGGTGAAATTGGTTTGCAATCAGGTGAATTTAATTTCGATACAGGTGAATTTGAATTAAAGTCACGTGAAATTAATTTTGAAACAGGTAAAATTGATATACAAGCACCTGCAGTTAATTTGGAATCAAGTGAAATTAAACTGGAAACAGGTGTAATTCATTTCCAATCAGGTGAAAATGATTTGCAATCAGGTGAAATTAATTTGCAATTAGTTTAAATTAATAAGGAAACACGTGAAATTGATTTGCAATCAGGTGAAATTGATTTACAATTAGGTGCAATTAATTAGGAAACATCAAATTGATTTGCATTCAGGTGAAAATGATTTGCAATAAGGTGAAATTAATTAGGAAACATGTGAAATTGATTTGCAATCATTGAAACTAAATTGCAATCAGGTGAAATTAATTTGCAATCATGAGTAATTGATTTTCAAACATTTTAAATTTATTAGCAATCAGTTGTAATAAAATTGGAATCAGGTGTAATTAATTTGCAATCAGGTGTAATTAATTTGCAATCTGGTGAATTTAATTTGGAAACAGGTGAAATTGATTCGCAATCATTTGAAATTAATTTGCCATCAGGGGAAATTAATTTGGAAACAGGTGAAATTGATTGCCTATCGGTAGAAATTGATGTGAAATCAGGTGAAATTAATTGGCAATCAGGTGAAATTAAATTGGAAACAGGTGAAAGTGATTTGCAATCAGGTGAGATTGATTTAAAATTTGGTGCTATTTATTAGGAAACATATGTAATTAATTTGCAACCAGTTGAAAATGATTTGCAATCAGTGAAACTCATTTGAAATCAGGTGAAATTGCTTTGCAATCAGTTGAATTTAATTTCGATACAGGTGAATTTGAATTAAAGTCACGTGAAATTAATTTTGAAACAGGTAAAATTGATATACAAGCACCTGCAATTAATTTGCAATCAGGTGACATTAAACTGGAAACAGGTGTAATTCATTTCCAATCAGGTGAAAATGATTTGCAATCAGGTGAAATTAATTTGCAATTAGTTTAAATTAATAAGGAAACACGTGAAATAGATTTGCAATCAGGTGAAATTGATTTGCAATCAGGTGTAATTGGTTTCCAATCAGGTGAAAATATTTTGCAATCAGGTAAAATTGATTTACAATTAGGGGCAATTAATTAGGAAACATCAAATTGATTTGCATTCAGGTGAAAATGATTTGCAATAAGGTAAAATTAATTAGGAAACATGTGAAATTGATTTGCAATCATTGAAACTAATTTGCAATCAGGTGAAATTAATTTGCAATCATGAGTAATTGATTTTCAACATTTTTAAATTTATTAGCAATCAGTTGTAATAAAATTGGAATCTGGTGTAATTAATTTGCAATCAGGTGTAATTAATTTGCAATCTGGTGAATTTAATTTGGAAACAGGTGAAATTGATTCGCAATCATTTGAAATTAATTTGCCATCAGGGGAAATTAATTTGGAAACAGGTGAAATTGATTGCCTATCCGTAGAAATTGATGTGAAATCAGGTGAAATTAATTGGCAATCAGGTGAAATTAAATTGGACACTGGTGAAAGTGATTTGCAATCAGGTGAGATTGATTTAAAATTTGGTGCTATTTATTAGGAAACATATGTAATTAATTTGCAACCAGGTGAAAATGATTTGCAATCAGTGAAACTCATTTGCAATCAGGTGAAATTAATTTGCAATCAGGTGATATTAAATTGGAAACAGGTGTAATTGATTTCCAATTAGGTGAAAATGATTTACAGTCAGGTGAAATTGATGTGCAATCAGGTGGAATTAATATTGAAACAGGTGAAATTGATTTCCAATCAGCTGCAATTAATTTGCAATCAGGTTTAATTAATAAGGAAACACGTGAAACTGATTTCCAATCAGGTGAAAATTATTTGCAATCAGGTGAAATTGACTTGCAATCAGGTTAAATTAATAAGGAAACACGTGAAATGACTTGCAATCAGTGATACTCATTGGCAGTCAGGTGAAATTAATTTGCAATCACGTGAAATTCATTTGCAAACAGGTGCAATTAATTCTGAAACAGGTTAATTGATTTGCAATCAGGTGAAATTAATTTGCAATCATGTGTAATTGATTTGCAATCAGGTGAAATTAATTAGCAATCATGTGTAATTGATTTACAATGAGCTGCAATAAATTTGCAATCAGGAGATATTAAATTGGAAATAGGTGTAATTGATTTCCAATCAGGTGAAATTAATTAGGAAACATGTGAAAATGATTTGCAATCAGGTGAAATTGATTTGCAATCAGGTGAAATTAATAAGGAAACACGTGAAATTGACTTGCAATCATTGATACTCATTGGCAGTTAGGTGAAATTAATTTGCAATCATGTGTAATTGATTTACAATCAGCTGCAATTAATTTGCAATCAGGTGACATTGGCAATAAGGTGAAATTAACTTGCCATCTGGGAATTCAATTTGGAAACAGGTGAAATTGATTTGCAATCAGCTGCAATTGATTTGCAATCAAGTAAAATTAATAAGGAAACACGTGAAACTGATTTGCAATCAGTGAAACTCATTGGAAATCATGTGAAATTAATTTGCAATCAAATGAAATTGATTTGCAATCAGGTGAAATTAATTTGCAATCAGGTGTAATTGGTTTCCAATCAGGTGAAAATATTTTGCAATCAGGTAAAATTGATTTGCAATCTGGTGAATTTAATTAGGATACAGGTGAAATTGATTAGGAAACATGTGAAAATGATTTGCAATCAGGTGAAATTAATTTGCAATTAGTTTAAATTAATAAGGAAACACGTGAGATTGATTTGCAATCAGGTGAAAATGATTTGCAATAAGGTGAAATTAATTAGGAAACATGTGAAAATGATTTGCAATCAGGTGAAATTGATTTGCAATCAGGTGAAATTAATTTGCAATCATGTGTAATTGATTTGCAATCAGGTGAAATTAATTAGCAATCATGTGTAATTGAATTACAATGAGCTGCAATAAATTTGCAATCAGGTGATATTAAATTGGAAACAGGTGTAATTGATTTCCAATCAGGTGAAATTAATTAGGAAACATGTGAAAATGATTTGCAATCAGGTGAAATTGATTTGCAATCAGGTGAAATAGAATTAGAAACAGGTGAAATTGATTTGCAATCAGGTGCAATTGATTTGCAATCAGGTTAAATTAATAAGGAAACACGTGAAACTGATTTGCAATCAGTGAAACTCATTGGAAATCATGTGAAATTAATTTGCAATCAAATGAAATTGATTTGCAATCAGGTGAAATTAATTTGCAATCAGGTGATATTAAATTGGAAACAGGTGTAATTGATTTCCAATCAGGTGAAAATGATTTACAGTCAGGTGAAATTGATGTGCAATCAGGTGGAATTAATATTGCAACAGGTGAAATTGATTTCCAATCAGCTGCAATTAATTTGCAATCAGGTTTAATTAAATTGGAAACACGTGTAATTGATTTCCTATCAGGTGAAAATTATTTGCAATCAGGTGAAATTGATTTGCAATCAGGTTAAATTAATAAGGAAACACGTGAAATTGACTTGCAATCAGTGAACTCATTGGCAGTCAGGTGAAATTAATTTGCAATCACGTGAAATTCACTTGCAAACAGGTGCAATTAATTCTAAAACAGGTTAATTGATTTGCAATCAGGTGAAATTAATTAGCAATCATGTGTAATTGATTTCCAATGAGCTGCAATAAATTTGCAATCAGGTGATATAAATTGGAAACAGGTGTAATTGATTTCCAATCAGGTGAAATTAATTAGGAAACATGTGAAAATGATTTGCAATCAGGTGAAATTGATTTGCCATCAGGTGAAATTGAATTAGAAACAGGTGAAATTGATTTGCAATCAGGTGCAATTGATTTGCAATCAGGTTAAATTAATAAGGAAACACGTGAAACTGATTTGCAATCAGTGAAACTCATTGGGAAATCATGTGAAATTAATTGCAATCAAATGAAATTGATTTGCAAACAGGTGAAAATGATTTACAGCCAGGTGAAATTGATTTGCAATCAGGTGAAATTAATTTGCAATCTGGTGTAATTGGTTTCCAATCAGGTGAAAATATTTTGCAATCAGGTAAAATTGATGTGCAATCAGGTGGAATTAATATTGAAACAGGTGAAATTGATTTCCGATAAGCTGCAATTAATTTGCAATCAGGTTTAATTAAATTGGAAACACGTGTAATTGATTTCCTATCAGGTGAAAATTATTTGCAATCAGGTGAAATTGATTTGCAATCAGGTTAAATTAATAAGGAAACACGTGAAATTGACTTGCAATCAGTGATACTCATTGGCAGTCAGGTGAAATTAATTTGCAATCACGTGAAATTCATTTGCAAACAGGTGCAATTAACTCTGAAACAGGTTAATTGATTTGCAATCAGGTGAAGTTAATTTGCAATCATGTGTAATTGATTTGCAATCAGGTGAAATTAATTAGCAATTATGTGTAATTGATTTACAATGAGCTGCAATAAATTTGCAATCAGGTGATATTAAATTGGAAACAGGTGTAATTGATTTCCAATCAGGTGAAATTAATTAGGAAACATGTGAAAATGATTTGCAATCAGGTGAAATTGATTTGCAATCAGGTGAAATTAATAAGGAAACACGTGAAATTGACTTGCGATCATTGATACTCATTGGCAGTTAGGTGAAATTAATTTGCAATCATGTGTAATTGATTTACAATCAGCTACAATTAATTTGCAATCAGGTGAAATTAAATTGGAAACAGGTGAATGTGATTTGCAATCAGGTGAGATTGATTTAAAATTTGGTGCTATTTATTAGGAAACATATGTAATTAATTTGCAACCAGGTGAAAATGATTTGCAATCAGAGAAACTCATTTGCAATCAGGTGAAATTAATTTGCAATCATGAGTAATTGATTTGCAATCAGGTGAAATTAATTAACAATCATGTGTAATTGATTTACAATGAGCTGCAATTAATTTGCAATCAGGTGATATTAAATTGGAAACAGGTGTAATTGATTTCCAATTAGGTGAAAATGATTTACAGTCAGGTGAAATTGATGTGCAATCAGGTGGAATTAATATTGAAACAGGTGAAATTGATTTACAATCAGCTGCAATTAATTTGCAATCAGGTTTAATTAAATTGGAAAAACGTGTAATTGATTTCCTATCAGGTGAAAATTATTTGCAATCAGGTGAAATTGATTTGCAATCAGGTTAAATTAATAAGGAAACACGTGAAATTGACTTGCAATCAGTGATACTCATTGGCAGTCAGGTGAAATTAATTTGCAATCAAATGAAATTGATTTGCAAACAGGTGAAAATGATTTACAGCCAGGTGAAATTGATTTGCAATCAGGTGAAATTAATTTGCAATCAGGTGTAATTGGTTTCCAATCAGGTGAAAATATTTTGCAATCAGGTAAAATTGATTTGCAATCTGGTGAATTTAATTAGGATACAGGTGAAATTGATTAGGAAACATGTGAAAATGATTTGCAATCAGGTGAAATTAATTTGCAATTAGGTTAACTTAATAAGGAAACACGTGAAATTGATTTGCAATCAGTTGAAATTGATTTACAATTAGGTGCAATTAATTAGGAAACATCAAACTGATTTGCATTCAGGTGAAAATGATTTGCAATAAGGTGAAATTAATTAGGAACATGTGAAATTGATTTGCAATCATTAAAACTAATTTGCAATCAGGTGAAATTAATTTTCTATCATGAGTAATTGACTTTCAAACATTTTAAATTGATTAGCAATCAGTAGTAATAAAATAGGAAACAGGTGAAATTGATTTGCAATCAGGTGTAATTAATTTGCAATCAGGTGAATTTAATTTGGAAACAGGTGAAATTGATTTGCAGTCATGTGAAATTAATTTGCCATCAGGGGAAATTAATTTGGAAACAGGTGAAATTGATTGCCTATCAGTAGAAATTGATGTGAAATCAGGTGAAATTAATTGGCAATCAGGTGAAATTAAATTGGAAACAGGTGAAAGTGATTTGCAATCAGGTGAGATTGATTTAAAATTTGGTGCTATTTATTAGGAAACATATGTAATTAATTTGCAACCAGGTGAAAATGATTTGCAATCAGTGAAACTCATTTGCAATGAGGTGAAATTAATTTGCAATCAGGTGAAATTGGTTTGCAATCAGGTGAATTTAATTTCGAGACAGGTGAATTTGAATTAAAGTCACGTGAAATTAATTTTGAAACAGGTAAATTGATATACAAGCACCTGCAGTTAATTTGGAATCAAGTGAAATTAAACTGGAAACAGGTGTAATTCATTTCCAATCAGGTGAAAATGATTTGCATCAGGTGAAATTAATTTGCAATTAGTTTAAATTAATAAGGAAACACGTGAAATTGATTTGCAATCAGGTGAAATTGATTTACAATTAGGTGCAATTATTAGGAAACATCAAATTGATTTGCATTCAGGTGAAAATGATTTGCAATAAGGTGAAATTAATTAGGAAACATGTGAAATTGATTTGCAATCATTGAAACTAAATTGCAATCAGGTGAAATTAATTTGCAATCATGAGTAATTGATTTTCAAACATTTTAATTTATTAGCAATCAGTTGTAATAAATTGAAATCAGGTGTAATTAATTTGCCATCAGGTGTACTTAATTTGCAATCTGGTGAATTTAATTTGGGAAACAGGTGAAATTGCTTCGCCCTCCTTTGAAATTAATTTGCCATCAGGGGAAATTAATTTGGAAACAGGTGAAATTGATTGCCTATCGGTAGAAATTGATGTGAAATCAGGTGAAATTAATTGGCAATCAGGTGAAATTAAATTGGAAACAGGTGAAAAGTGATTTGCAATCAGGTGAGATTGATTTAAAATTTGGTGCTATTAATTAGGAAACATATGTAATTAATTTGCAACCAGGTGAAAATGATTTGCAATCAGTGAAACTCATTTGCAATCAGGTGAAATTAATTTCCAATCATGTGTAATTGATTTACAATGAGCTGCAATTAATTTGCAATCAGGTGATATTAAATTGGAAACAGGTGTAATTGATTTCCAATTAGGTGAAAATGATTTACAGTCAGGTGAAATTGATGTGCAATCAGGTGGAATTAATATTGAAACAGGTGAAATTGATTTCCAATCAGCTGCAATTAATTTGCAATCAGGTTTAATTAAATTGGAAACACGTGTAATTGATTTCCTATCAGGTGAAAATTATTTGCAATCAGGTAAAATTGATTTGCAATCAGGTTAAATTAATAAGGAAACACGTGAAATTGACTTGCAATCAGTGATACTCATTGGCAGTCAGGTGAAATTAATTTGCAATCACGTGAAATTCATTTGCAAACAGGTGCAATTAATTCTGAAACAGGTTAATTGATTTGCAATCAGGTGAAATTAATTTGCAATCATGTGTAATTGATTTGCAATCAGGTGAAATTAATTAGCAATCATGTGTAATTGATTTACAATGAGCTGCAATAAATTTGCAATCAGGTGACATTAAATTGGAAACAGGTGTAATTGATTTCCAATCAGGTGAAATTAATTAGGAAACATGTGAAAATGATTTGCAATCAGGTGAAATTGATTTGCAATCAGGTGAAATTAATAAGGAAACACGTGAAATTGACTTGCAATCATTGATACTCTTTGGCAGTTAGGTGAAATTAATTTGCAATCATGTGTAATTGATTTACAATCAGCTGCAATTAATTTGCAATCAGGTGATATTGGCAATAAGGTGAAATTAACTTGCCATCTTGGGAATTCAATTTGGAAACAGGTGAAATTGATTTGCAATCAGCTGCAATTGATTTGCAATCAGGTAAAATTAATAAGGAAACACGTGAAACTGATTTGCAATCAGTGAAACTCATTGGAAATCATGTGAAATTAATTTGCAATCAAATGAAATTGATTTGCAATCAGGTGAAATTAATTTGCAATCAGGTGTAATTGGTTTCCAATCAGGTGAAAATATTTTGCAATCAGGTAAAATTGATTTGCAATCTGGTGAATTTAATTAGGATACAGGTGAAATTGATTAGGAAACATGTGAAAATGATTTGCAATCAGGTGAAATTAATTTGCAATTAGTTTAAATTAATAAGGAAACACGTGAAATTGATTTGCAATCAGGTGAAATTGATTTACAATTAGGTGCAATTAATTAGGAAACATCAAATTGATTTGCATTGAGGTGAAAATGATTTGCAATAAGGTGAAATTAATTAGGAAACATGTGAAATTGATTTGCAATCATTGAAACTAAATTGCAATCAGGTGAAATTAATTTGCAATCATGAGTAATTGATTTTCAAACATTTTAAATTTATTAGCAATCAGTTGTAATAAAATTGGAATCAGGTGTAATTAATTTGCAATCAGGTGAAATTAATTTGCAATCATGTGTAATTGATTTGCAATCAGGTGAAATTAATTAACAATCATGTGTAATTGATTTACAATGAGCTGCAATTAATTTGCAATCAGGTGATATTAAATTGGAAACAGGTGTAATTGATTTCCAATCAGGTGAAAATGATTTACAGTCAGGTGAAATTGATGTGCAATCAGGTGGAATTAATATTGAAACAGGTGAAATTGATTTCCAATCAGCTGCAATTAATTTGCAATCAGGTTTAATTAAATTGGAAACACGTGTAATTGATTTCCTATCAGGTGAAAATTATTTGCAATCAGGTGAAATTGATTTGCAATCAGGTTAAATTAATAAGGAAACACGTGAAATTGACTTGCAATCAGTGATACTCATTGGCAGTCAGGTGAAATTAATTTGCAATCACGTGAAATTCATTTGCAAACAGGTGCAATTAACTCTGAAACAGGTTAATTGATTTGCAATCAGGTGAAATTAATTTGCAATCATGTGTAATTGATTTGCAATCAGGTGAAATTAATTAGCAATCATGTGTAATTGAATTACAATGAGCTGCAATAAATTTGCAATCAGGTGATATTAAATTGGAAACAGGTGTAATTGATTTCCAATCAGGTGAAATTAATTAGGAAACATGTGAAAATGATTTGCAATCAGGTGAAATTGATTTGCAATCAGGTGAAATAGAATTAGAAACAGGTGAAATTGATTTGCAATCAGGTGCAATTGATTTGCAATCAGGTTAAATTAATAAGGAAACACGTGAAACTGATTTGCAATCAGTGAAACTCATTGGAAATCATGTGAAATTAATTTGCAATCAAATGAAATTGATTTGCAATCAGGTGAAATTAATTTGCAATCAGGTGATATTAAATTGGAAACAGGTGTAATTGATTTCCAATCAGGTGAAAATGATTTACAGTCAGGTGAAATTGATGTGCAATCAGGTGGAATTAATATTGAAACAGGTGAAATTGATTTCCAATCAGCTGCAATTAATTTGCAATCAGGTTTAATTAAATTGGAAACACGTGTAATTGATTTCCTATCAGGTGAAAATTATTTGCAATCAGGTGAAATTGATTTGCAATCAGGTTAAATTAATAAGGAAACACGTGAAATTGACTTGCAATCAGTGAACTCATTGGCAGTCAGGTGAAATTAATTTGCAATCACGTGAAATTCATTTGCAAACAGGTGCAATTAATTCTGAAACAGGTTAATTGATTTGCAATCAGGTGAAATTAATTAGCAATCATGTGTAATTGATTTCCAATGAGCTGCAATAAATTTGCAATCAGGTGATATTAAGTTGGAAACAGGTGTAATTGATTTCCAATCAGGTGAAATTAATTAGGAAACATGTGAAAATGATTTGCAATCAGGTGAAATTGATTTGCCATCAGGTGAAATTGAATTAGAAACAGGTGAAATTGATTTGCAATCAGGTGCAAATTGATTTGCAATCAGGTTAAATTAATAAGGAAACACGTGAAACTGATTTGCAATCATGAAACTCATTGGAAATCATATGAAAATTAATTTGCAATCAAATGAAATTGATTTGCAAACAGGTGAAAATGATTTTACAGCCAGGTGAAATTGATTTGCAATCAGGTGAAATTAATTTGGCAATCAGGTGTAATTGGTTCCAATCAGGTGAAAATATTTTGCAATCAGGTAAAATTGATGTGCAATCAGGTGGAAGTAATATTTGAACAGGTGAAATTGATTTCCGATAAGCTGCAATTAATTGCAATCAGGGTTTAATTAAATTGGAAACACGTGTAATTGATTTTCCTATCAGGTGAAAATTATTTGCAATCAGGTGAAATTGATTTGCAATCAGGTTTAAATTAATAAGGAAACACGTGAAATTGAACTTGCAATCAGTGATACTCTTGGCAGTCAGGTGAAATTAATTGCAATCACGTGAAATTCCATTTGCAAACAGGTGGGCAATTAATTCTGAAACAGGTTAATTGATTTGCAATCAGGTGAAATTGGTTTGCAATCATGTGTAATTGATTTGCAATCAGGTTAAATTAATTAGCAATTATGTGTAATTGATATACAATCAGCTGCAATCAATTTGCAATCAGGTGATATTAAATTGGAAACAGGTGTAATTGATTTCCAATCAGGTGAAATTAATTAGGAAACATGTGAAAATGATTTGCAATCAGGTGAAATTGATTTGCAATCAGGTGAAATTAATAAGGAAACACGTGAAATTGACTTGCGATCATTGATACTCATTGGCAGTTAGGTGAAATTAATTTGCAATCATGTGTAATTGATTTACAATCAGCTACAATTAATTTGCAATCAGGTGAAATTAAATTGGAAACAGGTGAATGTGATTTGCAATCAGGTAAGATTGATTTAAAATTTGGTGCTATTTATTAGGAAACATATGTAATTAATTTGCAACCAGGTGAAAATGATTTGCAATCAGAGAAACTCATTTGCAATCAGGTGAAATTAATTTGCAATCATGAGTAATTGATTTGCAATCAGGTGAAATTAATTACAATCATGTGTAATTGATTTACAATGAGCTGCAATTAATTTGCAATCAGGTGATATTAAATTGGAAACAGGTGTAATTGATTTCCAATTAGGTGAAAATGATTTACAGTCAGGTGAAATTGATGTGCAATCAGGTGGAATTAATATTGAAACAGGTGAAATTGATTTACAATCAGCTGCAATTAATTTGCAATCAGGTTTAATTAAATTGGAAAAACGTGTAATTGATTTCCTATCAGGTGAAAATTATTGCAATCAGGTGAAATTGATTTGCAATCAGGTTAAATTAATAAGGAAACACGTGAAATTGACTTGCAAATCAGTGATACTCATTGGCAGTCAGGTGAAATTAATTTGCAATCAATGAAATTGATTTGCAAACAGGTGAAAATGATTTACAGCCAGGTGAAATTGATTTGCAATCAGGTGAAATTAATTTGCAATCAGGTGTCATTGGTTTCCAATCAGGTGAAAATATTTTGCAATCAGGTAAAATTGATTTGCAATCTGGTGAATTTAATTAGGATACAGGGTGAAATGATTAGGAAACATGTGAAAATGATTTGCAATCAGGTGAAATTAATTTGCAATTAGGTTAACTTATTAAGGAAACACGTGAAATTGATTTGCAATCAGTTGAAATTGATTTACAATTAGGTGCAATTAATTAGGAAACATCAAACTGATTTGCATTCAGGTGAAAATGATTTGCAATAAGGTGAAATTAATTAGGAAACATGTGAAATTGATTTGCAA
>NW_022680426.1:0-34771 GCF_004115265.2 Rhinolophus ferrumequinum
AAGTCAGTGTGAAACCAAAAATGAGGGAGAGATGGAAATGTCCTGAACTAATAACGTTTTAAAAGTAATTATTCACAACATCATTTTCCAAAAATATACTATTAGTAAGCTTTCACTTCCCTTAATCTCGGGAATTCTGGATAAAAATTATACTTTAGAGGCAAATTATGAGCTCAATGATTTTCTCTGACTTGGTTTGGACTTACTTGTTTAGTTTTGTTTTCCAGGATGTTCTAAGTTTTAATTCCTCTAGGTAGAGGCGCTTACATTCTTCCAATTCTATTTAAAAGAATCTCGAGAAGTTTTCACTTTGGGGAGTTCAGATTCCCGACGTTGAATTCTGACCTCCATGTCACTTATGGAAGCGTCATCATGGTCATTTAGTGGGTCTACATTTTCTTGAGATGCTGCTTGTTCCTAAAGCCAACAAAAAGGATACATTTTAAAAATAATTATAAACTGAATAATTACAGTCTATTTGTATTCTTTAGTTTTAAGTCAATGATTTGGAGGGCAATTTAAATGTGAAAAAAGCTGAAGTTTAAAATATTTATCATCAATATGGAATGAAATAAATCTGAATTATGAAAATATTTTGAATCATCTCATCTGACTATTCCAATAAGAGAATCAATTTTAAATTTTAAAAATTGAACAATATGACTTAATAATCTAAGAGTATGGTGCAATTTTTAAATCACCCTTTTTCTTTATTTCCTAATAGTCTCGTTTTATATCAACTGGTCTTAAAAATAAAATGATTTTCCAGAAAGAATGATTCTCAAAGATCAACTGAGTGATAATAATGATGGAAACTGAACTATTAAAAGGAGAAGCAAATACCACCTTAGTTCCAGAAATCTAAAAAAGAAAAAAAAATTCTTGCTGTTAAGGGGAGTAGAATAATCACATACAGTATGTATATCTAAAACGTAATTTGCAGTGAAATGAATTAAGACATGTTAAAAATCAATGAATTAACCTGTAAAAATAGATTTTAAAATTTTTTTCTACTATATCCTGTATTGCTCAGTCTTCAGTATCCCAGAATTTATAGTGTTCTGCTTCACTCTTTTCTACCACATTCGTGACTATATGAATTTTGAGGTTTAATAATTTTTGTCTCCACTTTTTATTCTCTAGTTTTTCACATGACTTTTGTACTCCTTTCATAGCTAATAACTCCTGTTTAAGATTGATTTTCTTCAACAAGATGTAGACATCTTTTTTTTAAAAAACTTTGTAAAACAAATTTTTTTTAAAACAATTGGGGAACAGTGTTTTTTCCAGGACCCATCAGCTCCCTGTCAAGTAATTGATTCCAATCTAGCTGTGGGATGCGCAGCTCAGCTCCAAGTCAAATCATTCTCTTCAATCTACTAGTTATGGAGGGTACAGCTCACTGACCCATGCGGGAATCGAACCGGCAACCTTAGTGTTATGAGCACTGCACTCTAACCACTGAGCCACCCGGCCGGCCGCCCACTGGGGGCTCAGCTCCAAGCTCCAGCCATTGTTTTCAATCTAGTTGTGGAGGGTGTAGCTAACTGGTCCATGTGGGAATCGAACCAGCGACCTTGGTGTTATGAGCACAATGCTCTAACCATTGAGCCAACTGGCCACCCCACAGATATACATTCTGAAGATGCAGTTTCCAGTTTTGCTGTGAGATCATCATTCTGAATGAGTAAGATAGTATAATTTGGTTATGAAGGAAGTTGACTGAGAATAGTCTAACCCCAAACCAGTATCAACTTTTGAAATAAATTCAGTTGCAATAAAATGCCATCGATACTGTAGCAGAGTCTTAGAACGTGGAACCTTGAATTACTCAGAATGAAGAACAAGATAAAAGCACCAGGAGTCTCAAAAATGCACCTTTATTGTGATCGACTTTGCCACACAACATCTGCACTTGATTTTCTCCATTTCCTGAATGATTGATTCACGTCTTTCTTCTATAAAATGACCATAAGTCACCTCTGAGTTGATAGTCTCTCACCTGTTCCCACTTTAACTCTCCATCATTTCTTAAGAAGTTGTAGGGAGTTACCAGTAACTCATCTTGAGTTACTTCCGCCTCCGTCAGCTACAAACGTTTCATGGTAATTTGAATTGCTTGCCAAGAAGAAATGATTCCCAAGGTTAAGGAGCAAGCACATCTCACACTGTGAATGTTTAGTGAGATGATCGCTACATTTTTTTCAACAACAAAATAATGTCTTAATTCAGTAATGAATATCTTGTAATCCTCTTTTACTTTCCACGATATACGAGAACATCCTAAACAGCAATAATAACAACCACAAATCTGCTGGAATTTCAGTGATACTGAGCTGGGTAGAACTACTTTCCTGTAGATACAATGCTTATTTGGTAAGATGAGGTGAGTGGACGTAGTGTTTTTAAAACATGGCTACAAATTCTTGTCATTTCTCCATGAAATTCCCTCCCTTTTAATATGTGCTGGCCTCAGTAAGTAACTGGATTCTAGTGCATGGAATAGGGCAGAACTGCTGTGAGAATGCTGTGCCTGAGGCAGAACATGTGATACAGCTCCCCTCTGACTTTCTCTCTCGGGAAGCTCGCCCTGAGAACCCAGCCACCATGTCGTGCAGAATGAAGCAGCCCAGGCCGCACCCTCAGGCCTCCTATAGATGTTCGCGCTGAGACGGCCCCAGAGGACGTCCCGGCCAAAAGCCCGCTTCACCTGCTACACGTGTGTGTTACAGCCTTTAGATGATTCTCATTCGCAGCTTCATGGCAACCCAGCTGATGCCAAGTGGAAAAGAAATGAGCTGGTCTCACTGAGCTTCACTCGACTGCATTACTTGTGAACAAAACAGATGCTGTTTTGAGCCACTAGCTTTTGAGTTGGTTTCCTGAGCAGCAATAAATAACTGGCATTGATACTGATATTCAAAATGGTGTGAGGCCACAAAGAAAAGCAATCTAAAACCTGTAGGGGTGCCTTTCCCCCAGGAGGTAGGTGGAACCCGAAAGGATGTGGAGAAGAGTGAGAATGACACCCACAAGGGCCCCCAAGAGACGTTATTGGGGGCTTGCTGCCCCTGAAGAGGCTGACAGCGAGGACTTCTCAGCTGGTGAAGAAAATGAGTCTGAAATCTGGATGAAAGTGGGCTCTTGCTATGAAGTAACAGAGTAAAATCCATGAGATACATGAGCTAACGAAAGACTATGAACTAACTGTAAAGGAACCAGGACTCATTGTGTTCAAATATCTGTTTCCCATTTACAGCCTCTCCCACATGTCCCGTTGTCAAATCACGCTAAAATGAAGAAACGGCTTCTGGGTGAAGATCAAATTCACTGTGCTCCCAGGAAGACATGGTCTAAGGACGAAGACAAGACTGTAAAACCCTTCCTCAAGACCTCGATAGGGTTAAGCTGGGGCCTTAAATTCCTGGAAGGATCTTCCGAGTATAAGAATTTTAAAGGCCTGGTCCTACAACAGCTACAGGAAGCCCAAGAGCTTATCTCAAAACAATTTATGACGGTGGCTTTTCTAATGGCATGAACTCCAATAAATTCACATGCAACTCCAAGTTTTTAGGATAATCAAGTAGCAAAAAACCAGCTTGTTACCTTGGACTAATAAAAACCAAGACAGTGAAAAATAGGAGGAGGCCTGTGGGTCTTAGACATTTGGGTGGAGGAATGATGCTGAGGAAAGAGCTGCAAGCACAGGTCATTTCTTATGAAAAGGACAGAACAAAGAGCACACAGAGGACAGCAAAGGGCCATGGAGAAGCATTGGCCTGGTTAGGACTAAGTCCTAATCAAAGAACGGACAGCACACATCAGGCTGTATTTCAGAATTGCTATGGACTAACGTGCCTTCCACTTTCCATTTCTGCAGGGGAAACTTCAGCAGTCGAGCAGAATGTTGGGTGTGTGGGTGGTAGATAACTTGTCTCTTTGATTCTCATGTTTGCATATTGAAAGGAATTGTCCTCAAGGGGCTTTATCCTAGAAACCAAAACCCAGGCCCTTCATCCCCATTTGCACCAGTCTAAGATGGTAAAATCTCGGACTTGAGCCTGAGCCTGACGCCGTAACAATTGTGACTTGTGAGGGTATTGTGTAGGGATGAGTGTATTTTCCATGTGGGAGGAAGATAAAAAATAGTGGCCAGTGGGTAGATTAAGCTGGTTTCTAAATGTATCCCTAAGTTTTGACATATTCATTGCATAAAAACAGTAGAATATGGGTCAACATTAGTGACTTGCTCCTAATGAACAGAATATGTTGAAAGAGATTCCGTAGACTCTTTCACAAAGGGCAACACAGCTCCTGTTGGTTATGTCTCTGAGCATCTGAACCTTGGAACCAGCCCCGTGTTGTGGGGAGGCTCGGGCCACAGTGCGAGCCGGGTGTTCAGGTGTAGGTGTTCCTGCTGTCTGCCCCAGCTAGAGTGCCGACCAACAGTAGGCACCAATAACCAGACACATGGCTGAACAAACTTTCAAATGATTCCAGCCACCAGCCATGGAGCTGCCCCAATTGAAGCTGAGGGGAACAGAGACAGATAGTCCTGGCCACACTCTTCTTAAGTATGGATTTGTGTTGTCTCCATAACTGTTGTTTATGTCAGTCACTGTTGTTTATTTCAGCCACTCCATTGGGGAGTTAAGGAAAAAGTAGACACACCTTCTGGATTAAAAAAAGAGATAATAAGAAACATAACTTCCGCAGTATAAATTACAGATATCTTCTTTTATTGCCCTTTGCTGTATTGTGTTTTGCAACTATGTTTTACAAATTGAAAGCTTGTGACAATCATGCACTCAGCAAGTGTATGAACACCGCCTTTCCGACAAACTTGGATTATGTTTGGCATTTTTTAGCAATAAAGTACTTTTTAATTAAGGTATGTACACTGTTTGTTTTGACATAATGTTACCACACACTTAATAGACTACAGACTAGTGTAAAGTAAATTTATATGCACAATTCTTGTGATTCACTTTATTGGGTTACTAGCTGTATTGCCGTGGTCGGAACCAAATCTGCGGTATCTCCGAGGTGGGCCTTCAGTCTCCTCTATAGTGGAATCTAAGCAATGTGGAGACCGACTTACTAATGACACACAATGCGAATGAGAAGCAGCAGTGAATACAAGGAAGACGTAAGACGTTTTCCAAGGGTCCCCTCAATGACAGCGAGGCAGGTGTGCATCTTTAGAAGCTGCCCTCGACTTACGGGATACGGAGGACTGGCAAGGAGACACATGGTTCATAGTGCGATAGTTGGAAAACTAGAAATAGCCAGTTAGTAACCACAATCAAGCCTTTTTCCTGATTTCCATTCCCTAAAATTCTAAAGGAGGTAGGCAGCTTTCAATATTGATTCATCAATCTAGTACTCAATCTTCACCTCCTTTTCCTCGGTGAGGAAATAGAGAGCATTATGGAATCATTTTTAATCTCAGTAGTAAAACAATCATAGTCTCCTCTGGCACTATTTAAATACAATTTCTCCTTTACCTTACTTCAAACTTGTTTGTATGGGAAGGGAAGACCATGTCTTCTGTATCTTACACCGAAATGCTTCTCAGTATCACACAAATAGGCTTTGAAATTTTGTAATTCACATCACTAATCTATTATTTGTTTCTGATTGATTTCTTCCTGATTTTTAACAGCTGTACTCTTGGATGGGATGAAATATTTATTCCATTAATTATACATTAAGCTAAAAGTACAACTATGCATCTCTACATAAGGAAAAGAAGTAGATACAGGGAGCTGTGTTTCTGAGAATGTAGGATCTATGCCAAGAACAAGATTGGCACCAGTGTTTTAGAAAAGAACCAGATCAAACAGAATCTACTTTTCAATTGCAAGATGATGGATTAGAGAGATTTCTAAAGAGGAAAGCAGACGGTCCAGGTTTCATCTTCTCCTTCCTAGACAGTGAAATCTATGGAAGAGTCTATGGATTAGGAGATAAACAAAATGAAGAAAGTGGTCCACCAAGTATCAGATCCTATTACCGACATTCGATGGAAATGGGACTGAAAGGGAGGCACTGGGTTAAAGATTAATGTTTTGAATGAAGAAAACAAAAGGAATGAGTCGCCTTTGTAAGCCTCATATCCCATCATGTAATAGAGTCACCAAGGCATAAGCAGGCCACAGGCTCCATCAAGAAGCAAAACATCTCCACAGAAGTGGAATCAAAGATATTCTACTACACTGACATTTTATTATTCCATAAGACATCTGGTAATATGCAAGATGACTCGGAAAGAGTTCTCATAACATTTGATTTGGTAATGGCATAAAGACAGATCTATAGATCAATGAATCAAAATTAAGGATCCAAAAATTAACCCTCATATATATAGCCAAGTGATTTTTGACAAAGGTGCCAAAAAATCCAATTGGATGTGAATAGTCTTTTGAGCAAATGATACTGGATCAACTGGATTTCCACATGCAAAAGAAAAAATTAGACCTCTACATCATACCATATATAAAAATTATCTCAAAATGTAAAAGCTAAAATTATAAAAGCTTAGAAGAAAGCATAGGTATACGTCTTCATGAAAGAGTTTGTAATTGTGTCTTAAGAAAAATAGATTAACTGGACTCCATTAAAACAAAATACTTCTGTGCTTTAAAGGACACCATTGAAAGACTAAAAAGGCAAGCTAATGAAAGGGAGAAATATTTGAAAATCCTATACCTGATAAGCCTGATATATACCTGATATATATCTAGGATATATAAAGAACTCTTACAATTCAACAAGGAAAAGACAATCCAATTTTAAAAAGGCAAAGGAATTGAATAAACAGTTTTTCAAAGAAGATATACAAATGGATAATAAGCATGTGAAAAGATTGCTCAACATCATTAGTCATCAGAAAAAAATACATCAAAACCACAATACGGAGCAAAGAGTGGTTCCCTAAGGCTAGGAAGAGTGGGAAGGGCAGACTGGTACACGGTGAAGGCCAACAGTACACAGATACTTTCCAGGGTGATGAAAATGTTGTAAAACTGATTGTGATGATGACTGCATAAAGCTTTGAATACACTAAAAGCCACTGCACACTTTAAATGAGTGAACTGCATGCTATGTTCATTATATCTCAATGAAGATTGGAGCCAGTGCTTTGGGGTCATGCAACGGTGTCCTCCTTGGCTTTCGATCACTAGCCAGGGTTGAGACATAGGAGAGGTAACAGTATGCCCTTTTATAGAAAAATGATATAGAAAAAAGCTGTCTTTTTCACTGTTTGCATCTGTAAAATTAAGAGAGAAATCTATATTGTACTGCTCAAAGCATTGAGTGGTTTATATTTCCCCAAATTAAGTGATTTCTGGATCCCAAACGGATTACAAATTACCTTCTGTTTTAACCTATTCATCTGAATATCCATTTCAGATTGACTGGGTTCTAAACCTCCAAGGAAACTAAGCTCTCCATTTTGATTGTCATGTAGCATCCTTGTATTCTGAAAGAGTGTCTTCAGTCTGCAGAATTGTAGAAAACGAGTAAGTCAAATTCTTTAAGAGTAAATATTTAATAATTATGTAAAGAGATATTATGTCTATCATACAAAATAAACAAATCTATAAATTATGATCCTCTCCTATTTGTTCCAGTATAATAGTTTGAAAGCATACTAATTAAATTATAATCTTTGGTAAATAACAAAACAATTGTGACACATATGATACAGACTTAATATTGTAACAATGTAAGGTTCTTATAATTAAAGTATTATTAATATCCACTTAAGATTGTTAGTATCAAACAATTAACCTATTATTAAATATCAGCTATAAACCAGAGATCAGTATCCAAGGTGAAGAAGGAAAGTGTAATATATGTGGGTGTTTTGAAAAGACACAAAAGTACCATTCAGTGCCTACTGACCACAGTCTACCAGAAGAAAAGAAAGTACGTACCAACAAGAGATCCTTCAAAATAGAAAGAGAACCGGAAAGAAAAATCTGAAGTCTGAGTGGAGGGGAAAGGAAAGAGGCAGGGCTTTAGAAGAAAGGAAATTGGAGAGATAATGTGTAACACGCTCTTCAAGTCTGTTTTGAGAAGAGATCTTTGCTAGCACAATGTTAATAAAATGTGAAGAATACAAAACAATGCAGAGAAAGACAGTGACATGAGGGAAAAAACGCTGAGGAGAATCAGAGAAAAAACTTCCTTCAGTAAGCAGCAAGTAAACAGAAAGCAAGCCACGTGCGGGCTTCCCAGACGTTGGGAAAGATTCCCTTATTATCTGAGTGAGATGATTACTCATCTCATTCTTCTTTAAGTTATACATCTGCTTTGGTATGTATGACATATTTTATAACTGAAAAATGTAGAAATAACATAGAAGCCAAATCAATAACAATTCTGATGTTGTTAAACAATACCACAGACAGGTTTTTAGACATTAAACTGTTAGAATGCCGAAGGGAAGAACACTACTAAAAGGAGGAAAGATTACCAAAGAGAGCAAAGACATCTTGCAGAAAAAAAGATTCAAGGGAGACCAGGAAGAGTGCAATTGACAGTATACGCAAAAGTCACTGTCATTATAGTTTTAGGAATCATTCAAGAGTAGGTATAATGTTTTGGCATTCACACAAGTTTGACTGTGCTGTGAGTTTCTGATGTAAATTTTTAAGTAGGATAACTTGTTTAATTATGAAATTACAGGTATGAAATACATTTGTACTTAGGTTTTCATAAAGTAAGAATTATAGTTAAATAGTAATTAATGGTTGACATGATCTGAAATATTAAAACCTTACCTGGTAAACTCTTTCTCTAATCCATCATTTTTCTTCTTTTGTTGATTCAAATTATATTGCAGAGATTCTGTTAACTTCTTATAGTACTTTAATTGTTCCTTTTCATCCTCAGACTTTGAAAAACATTTTTAAAGAAAGTTAATTTTAAAAATCTAGAGACTCACTCTTCTGTCTTTAAAATATTATTCCTCATGAGCTCACGAGTAATATGTGTACACAGGTGT
The DNA here is from genome assembly GCF_004115265.2 of Rhinolophus ferrumequinum. Classification (NCBI taxonomy): domain Eukaryota; kingdom Metazoa; phylum Chordata; class Mammalia; order Chiroptera; family Rhinolophidae; genus Rhinolophus; species Rhinolophus ferrumequinum. The sequence goes on from NW_022680426.1 coordinate 9,017, forward strand.
ATGAAATGTAGTTATAAGCCTGATGCCAGTAAGGACAGATTTCAAAAACAATGACTTTTCTTAAAACAGCTGCAATTGATTTTACAGTGTCATCATTGGTTTCCTGGAATTTAAATTGCCAAACTTTCTTAAAAACGGAGGTTTTTACATGTAAAAATACTAAGTGTTAAAGAACAGATTTAAATAGTGGCTCTATTTACATTTTAGCTTCAAGAAATGCTCCCAGAGACATTTTCATCAACAGTTCAAGATTTTACAGGCTTTATGAAATCACATTTTTCTACGATAATCTTTGAAAACTTCCCGCGCAGCCCACCTTACATGATTGTGATGATCTGACAGGAGTATCAGGAGAAGACTCTCATTCTCTGTAAGCGTTCTTCCATAGGTTACAATTCCTCCTTTTCTAGTAAATACTTTTCTCTTTAACTAAAGTTTATCTTCTCTATATTACATAAAAACATAACTTTCTCTTGATTCTTGTAACTTTTTTGTCTGTTGATCTGTTTTTCCCCTTGCATAGGACTCTGACCTTCTTTAATGTGTGGTCTCATCCCCAGGTCCATATTTTCGCCGATTATTATCTTCTTTTAAATAAGAATCTGACTTTCTGTCCTTATAATTGCGCTAAAACATTTTTCAGTCTCATCTCTTTCTTTAGTCCTTATCCTGCTTTACTTCTTATCAGCAACTGATAAGGATGCCCACACCCTTTCCATGGTCTTCTCAGCCCAACTCATTTCTGAACAGCAGCCCTGGTGGTCAGGCCTTGACCCTTTTCTAGTCCTCTTTTTAAATGCTCAGCTCCTTAAATCCCAGGGCTTCAAACCACATTCCCTCGCCTACAGTGGCAGCCTCGACCCCTTTCCTGAGGTCTTCTGTACTTTCCTTTTCCCCTCGAGCTCCTCATAGACAGTGTCCTCAACCACACACTCATAAACCATGACTTGCTGTGGATCAGCTCAGCTTGTACATTTTATGGGGATGCTTATCACTGTCACTGTGAGCGTAGCGTTATTTTCAGATGTTGGCAGCTCCTCACCCTTAGGATGTTGACCAGCAAATTTGTCCTGTTTTTCTCTCAGAATGTATAAGTTTTTCATAAGCTTCACATTATCCACAATTCGCCTTTCCATCTTTGTTTGTTTTTTTGAATAACTTCCTATTCCTTGGGACCTGACCTGACCTATGGAAGTGTTCTGAAATTCCTTTCACAAGTACACTCACTATCTTGTTTGAAGGCTTAAGTCAGCTGGAGCTGTGCTTTCTTCTCAGTCCAGATGCTTCCTCTCAACATTGTGTGGATCAAATATCTTAACCCAGGTAATATGTCACCTGGGGGGAATCATGAGATGAGAGTCTTCTAGAGAAGTGAGGGCTATTGATTGAATTGGTTGAAAGCTGTCATTGTTAATCTTTTGATTTATGGTGTAGACCTTATGGTGGCTGATAATTCTGTCGAGATCCTAACTACTTCCCCTAGGAATCTATAGTCCTTCGTTATTTTGGTATAAGCTTAACCAGTTTTGGGTGTGCTTACAAATTTTTCAATTTTTTGACATTCAATATTACTTTATATTAATTTATATAAAATGTTATTTTATAATATTTTATATTAATTTCAGGTGTACAGCATAGTAGTTAGAATTTACGTAATTTAAGAAGTGATCCCCCTGACTCGTCTAGTACCACTTGGCACTATACTTAGTTATTGTCATAGTATTAACTATATTCCCTATGCTTTACATTACATCCCCGTGACTATTTAGTAACTACCAATTTGTAGTTTTTAATCCCTTCACCTTTTTCACCTTGCTCCGAACTCCCTTCCCATCTAGACTCATCTGACACCATGCATCGTGATTACAATATTATTGACTATATTCCTTATTCTATACCCTACATCCCCATGACCACTTTGTAAAAACCAATTTGTACTTCTTAATCCCTCCCCTTTTCACCCACTTCCCAAAGCCCCTAACCAGCTGGCAACCAACAAAATGTTCTTTGTATCTATGAGTGTTTTTGTTTGTTTGTTTTATTCTTAAATTCCACTTATAAGCAAAATCACATTGCATCTGTCTTTCTCTGTTTGACTTACTCCACTCAGCACAATACCCTCCTAGTCCATGCAGATGGCAAGAACCCATTTTCTTCCATGGAATATTCCCCGAGCAATATTCCATTATACACACATATACCCTCTCTTCTTTATCCATTTATCCATTGATAGACATCCAGGCAGCATGCGCATGTTGGTCATTGTAAAGAATGCTACAGTGAACACATGGAAGTACAAGTCACCTCGAATTAGCGTTTTTCGGTTTCTTTGGATTAATACCCTGAAATGGGATATCTGGGTCATTCTTTTAGCCTCTGTTTAAAAGTCTATATTGTATGATATAAGTATTGCTCCCACAGATTTTTAAATTTTATTTTATTTTCATGAAATATCTGTTTCCAGCCCTTTATTTTCAGTCTCTGTGTCTTTTGATCTGAAGCGAGTCTCTTGTATGGAGCATATGTAACGATCTTATTTTCTTATCCTTTGAGCCACCCTGTGTTTTGATTGGAGCATTTGATCCATTTACACATAAAGTAATTGTTGATAGATATGTAGTTACCCACATGTTATTAATGATATTTTTGCTCTTTCTGTTTTGTGTGTTTTAAAGAAGTCCCTCTAATATTCCTTGTAATACTGGTTTGGTGCTGATGAATTCCTTTAGTTTTTGTTCTCCAGGAGCTCTTTATCTGTCCTATGATACTAAATGATAGTTTTGCTGGGTAGAGAAATCTTAGCTGTAGGAGGGTCTTTCATCACTTTGAATGTTTTGTGCCCTCCCTTCTGGACTGCAAAATTACTGTTGAGAAATCAGCTGATAGTCTTATGGGTGCTCCCCTTTAGGTTACTAACTGTTTTTTTCTTTCTGGGTGCTCTCTTATAGGTAACTGTTTTTTTCTTGCTGTTTTTAAAATTCTTTATTTACTTATAAACTTTGGCATTTTAATTATGTTGTATCTTGGTATGGGCCTGTTTGGGCTCATCTTCTTTGAGACTCTCTGATTTCTCGGCTTATATGTCCATTTCCTTCACCAAGTTAGGGAAGTTTTCAGTCATTTTATCTTCAAGTACATATTGAATTCCTTCATTTCTTTCTTCTTCTTGTAGTACCCCATATGATGAGAATGTTGGTATGTTTGACATTGTCCCAGAGGTCCCTTAAACGATCCTCATTTTTTGGATCATTTTTGCTGTCCTTATTGGGTATTTTCTGCTACCACATCTTTTAAATCACTGATTCGATCCTCTGTTTTATCTAATCAGCTTTTCATTCCCTCTAAGACATTCGCTTTTTCAGTTATTTTATTCTTTACTTATGACTGGTTCATTTTTATGTTTTCTATTTTCATTTTTATGTTTCCTATGTCTTAGTTGAAGTTCTCCTTGAGATCACTGAGCATCCTTATAACCAGTGTTTTGAACTCTGCATCTGATAGATTGCTTGTCTCTATCTTGCTCAGTATTTTTCTGGAGGTTTGTTCTGTTCTTTTATTGGGCATGTTTCTTTGACCTCCCATTTTGGCTTCCTCCTTGTGATTGTTTCTGTGTATGAGGTAGGACTGCTGTGTCTCCCAGGCCTATTTGAGTGGCCTTATATAGTAGGTGTCCTGTGGGGCCCCGTGGCACAGTCTACTTGTTAACCAGAGCCGGGTGCTGCAGGTGTGCCCCTTGTGTGAATTCTCTGTGCTCTCCTGTTGTAGTTCAGTCTCTGTTGCTCTTTGTATGTCAATGGAAGGTATTGATCCTCAGGCTGATTGGTTGTGAGGACTGACTATGACTACAGTGGAGGAGCTGGTTTGGCACGGGCTGCCCCTATAAAGCAGGATTTGCTGTAGCAGGGCACTGGTATCTGCCCTGTGTGCACTTTGGTTGTGTCTTCCTTGGTGTTATCCAGGTGATGCTCCAGCTCTGTTCAACAATGATCACCAGTTGTGTTAGCCCTAGGGACTCCTGGCAGCGGCCCAGCTACAGGCCAAGATCAGCCACAGCCTGTGTCCTGTCTGGGGCCAACTAACTTGACCACAAAGCAGGACGCAGATGGCTGCCACCTGCACTGGGTTCAGAGGTGCCTCAAGAGTTCCAGTTGCAAACCATAGCCAACTGCCACTAGTGCCATCTTGGGTCTGCACAGCAAGAAGTAAAGGACAGCTAGAGCCACATAACGCTTGTTTGAGTTTTGTGAACCGTTGAGAGATTTTAGGCAAGTCTGCAGCATGAGCCAAGACAGGATGTTTTTCTTGGAAAGAACCACTGGAAGGAGCTTGGGTTGGCTCTCAAGTTGGGTGGGGCAGGTTCTCGGGGAATCACCAGAGTGGGATGGACAGTGTTAGCCAGGTTGATGTAGACTCAAGAGATGGCGGCTGTCTATGTCTCACACTGCGATGGGTGATGGATCAGTACAGAAACAATGGATTCTACAAGCACCTCTGTGTGGGAGAAAGCTCCCCTCCAGCCATCACCCTAAAGCCAGAAAACTTAGTTCCTCCCCTTATATCCCTGACATCTTTTGAACTACTGCCCAGTGTTGGAGTTCAGGGCAAATGAATCTGTCAGTTAGTAAGCCCATTCCAAGCCTTATAAGAGAATCAACTGGGACTCTAGTCACACTTCATCTCACCCAGCTAGAATGACCAGTGGTTTCCACAGCCAGAAGTTATGGGGACATCTCTCTCTAGCACTGGAATCCTGGGCTAGGATGCCTGGTATGGAGCTGGGACCCCTCACACCCCAGGTGGACCACCACAACCAAGATATCCCTCTAGACTTTTAACAGTCACACAGGGGTCTGGCATCAGCTTGTTCTGTTTTTCTGCCCCTCCTACCAGTCTCGAGGTGACTTCTTCTGTATGTCCTTAGAGTTAGGACGACTTTGGTTGAGCTAGACTTCAGGTGACGCTCAGTGATGATTGTTCTGTAGTTTAGTTGTAATTTTGATGTGATCGTGAGAGGAGACAAGCATGGCATTTACCTACTCTGCTATCTTGACCACAAATTCCCAATTTTTCAATTTTTGATACCTTAATATAATAGATTTCTCTATAAAACTGTGATGTGACAACTCATGGAATTCACATTCATGTAAGACTCCTTATCAACACATTATCATGTCACTCATATGAAAAGTATGCTAACATAATGTGACTTAATTGACAAGAAGTCTAGACAAAAATTTTTTTTCAAAGTTTCTTTGGCCACAAGAAGGACCATCAGCACAATCTTCTCTTTCCCTTGATGGGCATGTCTGTGTAATGAAATTGCTTAGACCTGGCTGCTGTGACTGAAAGACACCAGCTGGAAGGTACATCTACGTCATTGGTCCGCCTCAGGGGTCACAATGCGATCTTATGATGGGAAATCCTAGGGAGCCTCTCCTACAGAGGACAGGAGGATGGCAGGGGAACGTTGTTCTGCTTAGGAAATAGTGATACGGTTTTCACTGTCCATCAGGAAATTGTCATCCTGGATGACACATCAATCTTTTCTGACATTGAACTGTTAAATCTTTAAAAGCATATGATTAACTCAAGTGATTGGAAAAAGATTAGTTTCTACACTTGCAAAGCTAGGAGCACTATGTTACTATATAAGGCCTTGATTGGGCATTCATTTCTACTTTTACACTGGCATCTCTTTTCTTTTTCAAAATCCAACAAAGAGAAAAGTATATTCTTTTCAGGAAACATTTGCATAATGACCCAGTATTCGTTAATGATGAACAAAACAAATTAGAACATTAAAAGTAATTCATTTTTCAAATCTCACTAAAGGGTTTAGATTTCAAGGGAAATTCAGAATTCTGGATCAAATCATTACTCAAATGCCTGGACTCAAACAGGTATTTGTAGTCCGATGTTTGTGGCAGCATAATTAGCAACAGCCAAAAGTTGGAAAAACCCAAATGTTGGACAAACGAATGGATAAATGAAACGTGGTATATATCAAATATTGCCTTTAGACTATCACAATCTTTTTCTATAAAAATCTTACTACAAAAATCATTAATTTTATGAACTGAGATTTCTTTCTCTGTAGAGAGGAATTACATTACTCCCAGCAAGTCATATCAACATGAATACAGTACTTTTATTAATGAGACTGTTCTTATTGTCTAAAATATTCTTATATGCTACTATGACAGACATAAAAATTCATTTGCAGTATGACAGAAATGAAGAGATTCACTTACCAAACTTGTACCTGACAGGTTCCTGTGAAGCTGTTTGATTAGGCCCACTGGCTTTTTAATTGTCATTTTTAGGTCAGTATTTTCAGTTTCAAGCCTAAAGTGAATATTTTGATATAAGTATTCTCACACATTAACTTTAAAGCATACCACATAATCTCTGAACAAATATCTGAACGTGCATAAAATCTGAACTACATAAAATCTTACAATTTGAAAAGCGCACGATTTGGCATTTGTGCCATTTTTCTAGTTGTGAATTGTGGATAATGTGCAAAATTAGAGATAATGTACACAAATTATTCTTTTCAAGGTAGCTCAAAGCTGACATTTTGACCCAGCTTCACACTCATGTGTTTATTGTTATAACTGATCTAATTGTCATACTACACTACACATCTGCTTTATAAATACTCAAGTTATTTTCTGTGCTGCTTTAAATTATACTTTTGCACGTGATCTTCCATCTTCTCAGAACATCTTGCATCCTCTGTATGTCGAGCTCTTGCTTCTTGCAGCTAAAATAAAGAAAACGTTATGTTTAACTACTGATGATCTATGACATCTGACAATTAAGTTTGCAAACGTTGCAATGATGTTGCTCCTCTTTTTTATATATATATATGAGGGATTGTTCATTATGAATTTCTACCAACTGGACAAACAGTTAACCAAATTTACTCTTTGGAAGTGCTGAAAAGGTTGTGTGAAAAAGTTAGATGACCTGAACTTTTAGCCAACGACTCATTGCTCTTGTATCACAACAATGCACCAGCTCACATGGCACTGTCTGTGAGGGAGTTTTTAGCCTGTAAACAAATAACTTTATCGCAGCACCCTCCCTACTCACCTGATCTGGCCCCCAATGACTGAATATGTCATTGATAAAGATAAAGAAAGATATGGAAAGATAAAGAAAATATGGAAAGGAAGACTATTTGAAGACATTCAGGACATCAAGAGTAATATGATGACAGCAATGATGGCCATTCCAGAAAAAGAGTTCCAAAATTGCTTTGAACTGTGAGCTAGGCGGTGGCATTGGTGCATAGCTTCCCAAAGGGAGCTTTGTGACCGTAGTGATATTCAGCAACGAGGTATGTAGCACTTTTTCTAGAATGAGTTCTCACACTTAATTATCATACTTTGTAGTATAAATGACCCAAGAAGTCAAACATACTATATTTCAAGCATCCCATCAACTCTAATTTTAAATATTCATATACGTGAATTACCAGGCTATTCCAGTGATTATGAAAGTTAACAGGCTACTCTTGGGGGCAATCAGATAGTTCATGGAATAGTTTGAGGGGCAGTAACTAAATAAGAGCCAAAATGCCTGGGTTTTTATTCCAAGTCCACTAGTTATTAGCTGGGTGACCTTGAGCAAAATACTTAAATTTTTTGGGTCTCAGTTTCTTCATTTATAAAATGAGACAATAGTGGCATCTACCTCACTGGGATATTGGGAAAATTAAATTAGGGAACATATGCAATAGAAAAGGACACAGCACACAGTAAAATCAAAGGGTTTGCAGTTAGCATTATTATTGTTGCTGTATTTTATGTTCTAATGAAATCTGATATTTTACACAGATAGGATGCCAATGGAAGTGGTCTCTTACCCCAGTTACACTGAAATCATTCACCAAACTATTGGCAATGTCAGCAAATGGGGAGCATTAGCCCAGAATATAACCCCAGTACTAAAAACCTTTGACCAACTCCACTAGCCAACAGTACATTTTCTCTGCTTGTAACAATTTATACGTTACTATGTCTCTGCTCCACTCAGTGGGTAACGAGTATGGACTACCGTGCAAATACCACCTCCTGGACTGAACATACAATTTATATGACCATGAGAGGCAGGGTGAAGCCACTGGCATGGAAGTGACGGACTCGAGTGCTAAACCCAACTTCCCAAATCAATTCATTCCCAGCAACTGGTTATGTTGGGATGTGTTAGCAAGCACTCAGAAGAGCAGATGAAAGCAACGTGCTCTGGCAGATCAGAAAAGCCGTCCTCAGAACTGTACAGGTAGAACGTGCTATCAGTCTGTACACCCTGTCTGGCTGCAGAGAGGAAGGGCTGGTTCCCTTTTATTTTATTTTTTTATTTTCATGGAGAGGGGGAAATGAGCATTTCATTGAACAAGTTTCTATTAGATTCGTGCTTTCAATTTTATATATAATTGTGAGAAGTACTTTCAGAATAAAAGTTTAATTATATCAATGTCTCCAAGGGGAAGTATTGGTTTGGTATGAAATATTTAATTTTATCCTAGCAACTGTTAAAGAAAACATTTTCAATGTATGCAAGGATAGGTGCCATCATATCAAATACGATTTCCCCTTGGACAAACTTATACTGAGAAAGACAGAATTCTCTCTCATGAAAAATGAAAACTATGTCAAATTTAGGGCTCGATTGCTCTGCACAGACTATCTGACAAGCGCTGAGGAACATGAGTTCAATGAGAGTTCAAACAGTCAGAGAAAGCTTCACGGAGAGGCGAGATCAGGAGCCAGAAATCCGGGGGCAGGGAAATCAAAACATTGGCTCCCACCATAACTTGTAAACTCGTGTTCATAGCAGAATTATTAACAGCCAAAAAGTGGAAACAACACAAAGCTCCATGATGAATGGGTATTTTGTCCACAAAGTGAAGTAATGTTGGGCAATAGGAAGAAACAGCTAACAATTGGTATGTGCTACAACACGGTTAAACCCTGGAAATGTGATGTTACGTGAAAGAAGCTAGTCACAAAGGACCTCATACCGTGTGATTCCATTGACATGAAATGTCCAAAATAGGCAAATCTATAGACAGAAAGTAGATTGGTGGTTGCCTGAGGCTGGGAGAGACAGGAAGATGGGGTGACGGCTAAGTGAGGTGGGGTTTCTCTTGGGGGTGATGGACGTGTTCTGTAATTGTGGTGATAGTCCCACAACTCTCCGACTGTAATAAGAGACAGTGAGTGTATAGTTTAAACAGGTGAAATATGATATGGGAATTGCATCCCAATGAAAATTAAAAAAAAAACAGTGAATCTAGATTATTTTCTTAATTCTCTATTGTGGGTGTGCATGCTACAATGATCTACATATTTCTATACTTTTACAATGTTTCTAAAAAGAAAACAAAATGAAGGAAATACCTACTTCAGCTGGTTTGTATAATGAACTTTCTGTACAAGTTAGTCTGAAGTCCATGAATTATACACCAATGCTGTAACCATTCACAAAAGTGATGATAAGAAATAAGACAAATTTCTGAATCGTTCTAGTAATCATTATCTTCTGATTTTAAATGGCTGCCTCATCGTGGTAATGGAGATATCACTACAAAATATTGTTTAGTAGGAAAAAAGTCTCTCGATTTCTATGAGGAATGCTGCCTATTTCTCAACGTTACCAAGGGTATAGACTATAAGAAAAAACATACAATGCAAATAGCAGGATGGAAGCCAGAGTTTAAGGAAGAAGTGCATTATAAAGATAATAAAATTATAATAAAATAATTACAACGAAAACACAAAAGAAAGCTGCCCTTGAAAATCAGGATCCTAAAACACTTTATATTAATCAACTGTAGATGAACTGTCGACAGGTTACATTTCACACATACCTGACTTCTGATGTGCTCTAATGTCTTGAAATCCTGCGTCTCAGCTTCTGAACGCATACGGTAATGTAATCTAACCTCCAGTGAAGCCTCTGACACAGGCAGTTTTTTTATGGAGTCAGGTAGCTCTTGTTGAAGTTGTCTCCCAACCACCTAGGAAGATGATTCTGTTACTGATTTTATAATCACATCTATTAAATTATGTTAATGATCGCTAACTCTAACATATTAATATAATATATAACTTGAAAAGAGATCACCCCAGGCATCAGTTCACCTTCTTTCCCTCTTTTGGACACAATTCTGTTTCCTGAATCTGGGTAAGACACAGGAGGTGTTGTCCTGCTGCCCACTCACTATTACGTAGGTTACTTAACAACAGAGTCAGCCCCACTGTCCGTTTCCCCTGATGACTGAATCTGGGTAAGACACAGGAGGTGTTGTCCTGCTGCCCACTCACTATTAGTAGGTTACTTAACAACAGAGTCAGCCCCACTCTCCGTTTCCCCTGATGACTGAATCTGGGTAAGACACAGGAGGTGTGGTCCTGCTGCCCACTCACTATTACGTAGGTTACTTAACAACAGAGTCAGCCCCACTGTCCGTTTCCCCTGATGACTGAATCTGGGTAAGACACAGGAGGTGTGGTCCTGCTGCCCACGCACTATTACGTAGGTTACTTAACAACAGAGTCAGCCCCACTGTCCGTTTCCCCTGATGACTGAATCTGGGTAAGACACAGGAGGTGTGGTCCCGCTGCCCACGCACTATTACGTAGGTTACTTAACAACAGAGTCAGCCCCACTCTCCGTTTCCCCTGATGACTGAATCTGGGTAAGACACAGGAGGTGTGGTCCCGCTGCCCACGCACTATTACGTAGGTTACTTAACAACAGAGTCAGCCCCACTGTCCGTTTCCCCTGATGACTGAATCTGGGTAAGACACAGGAGGTGTTGTCCTGCTGCCCACTCACTATTACGTAGGTTACTTAACAACAGAGTCAGCCCCACTCTCCGTTTCCCCTGATGAAGCTGCAAAGCCACACAATCTACTGACATCTCAGGGGAAGCTGCTATGTCGGTGGGACTAGTGGGAGTCAATTCTACATTGTGGAATGTTTCCCCCTTTTTTATCACAGGCTTAAATTGACTTCCCAGGTCCTCACGTATGCAGTCCACTGCTCACAACCTTCCAACAGATTCCTGTATCTTAGAAGAAAAGCCAACTCATTCCAATGGGCTTCAGGGCCCCAGGTAACGTGGCCTGACCTCCCTTCCTGCTACACATGATTCCTGCCTCCCCTCACTCGTCTGAAAATGGAGACCCAATGCCAAGTTAATAAATCAGAGACCGCTACAGTTCTCTTTGAAATGGACAAACTTATGTCCAAATGATAGTAAATGGGCCTTGTGATGAGAAAAATGAATTTGTAAAAATATTCAAGGACAATTATACGTAGTAGTGGGAAGATTAAATCAAGTAGAGTGCTGATAAAACTCCTCACATTTGTCCCCAATTATGATTTAATGAAAAATTAGTTGCCTTTAAAGAGGTCACAGGTCATAAGAATACATTATTTGGGACTGAAATTGTTCCAATTTATATCAAATTGACATGAATAAAAACAAACTTATACCAACTAAAATGTGGAAGAAACTACTGAGGGAAAGTGACAGCATCTACACTTCAGTTCAGGTGGGAAATCTAGAATTAACTCTGCAGGTAATCCACTTAATGGAACCTTTATCTCTAAAAACTCTGTTTGCATAGGAGCATTTCCATTTATCTGCTTCATAATGGTATTACAATGTGGTAACAGAAAGATGAAAATTATTATTGTAGCACTGTAAGACTGAATCATTCATATCAATATGTATCTAATAACAATTTATACCTTAAAATTTCATAGTCAACACAATGTCTTTACTCAAAGTAAAACACCTCACAGGTCTAAGTTTTATTTGCTGGATACAATGTATGCTTTTAAGCTGTTAGAGCAAATACATTTGTAATCTATATATTTTTAATATTCTGCTAGATTCAACATTTAGCCATCATCAAATATTTGAACATTGAATTTTCTTTCAGGAAATTTGAAAACTATCTTTCTGGATACTTACTTCTCTTTCTGATTTATCGTTTTCATACTGGCACATTCTTTCTTTCAAGTGTTTCAATTTGTTGACTAACTCCTTATGTCTCTCTTTCACCATACGCTCTTGTTTTTCACATTCAGCTTGAAGCACTTTTTTGAGCTCCTGAAGCTGCTCTTCAATATTCATTCCTGAGTTTTCATTACTGTCACTTTTGTTGAACGCATCATCCAACTGCTGTCGAAGAAGCATATTTCCACTTTGTACGTCAGAACCTTTCTCCTTTAGGGATTCCAGCTTTCCAATATATGTGTTCACTTTTCCTTGTTCCCTTTGATACATGTGTTCAAATTCCTCCTCTTGACACTGAGTTTGGTTTAGGTCTTTCAATACAGGTTCAAAAACCAATGTCCTTTCTCTGACAGCATATCTTGTGTGAGGGAGCTCAGTGTCTAAGCTATTGAATTTACTTCCAGCTTTAGAAAGTTGCTGAGAAAGAATCTCCTTCTTTTCTTTTAGGTTACACATAGCGATTTTGTCCATGAAATGCAAGCATTCATCTCTTAATCTCTGGAAAGTATGTTGTAGATGTCTTATTAATTGCTTACTAAGCTCATAATGATGATCGGATTCCGCTTCTGTTTTCAATCTTTCTTTGCTTTGTCTTTCATTCTCCAGTTGAGAGTTCAGCATTGTATTCTCAGCTGTTGGAACATTAAGCTGTCTGTTATATTCAAATACTGTTTTTGTTAGTGTTTCATCATTCAGTTTTATTGTCTTTTGAAGACAGTCATTCTTTTCTTTTGCATTTGCAGTGTCCTCAAAGTATTTTTTTTTCCACTTCCTGATTCTGAGTGTTGAGTGTGTCCATTTGCAATCTTAGTTTGGCGATTTCATCCTGCAACATGTGATTTTCACGCAACAGGTCTTTTTCTTTTTTGTAACTCTCAGAAACCTAAGTAAAACAAAGGAGACTTGTAGCTAGCACTCACTGAAATGACATATCATGATATCCTCTGAAATTAAAGAAGAACCTAAATGTTTATATAATGAAAAGGTTGCAGTAAGTGGATATCCCATTGGAAAAATACAATGTTGAATCCAAACCTCCAACTTTATACAAGCATAACTTCCCCAAAGTTAGAAAAATTTAATATAAGATGCTGAATCCATGAAAGTGAAAAAGAGAATTTTAAAATCATAAGAGAATTTTAAGCATCTCAGAACTGGAAAGGCAGCAAATCCAGAAGGCATGAAATAAAAGATTAAGAAGTCTGACTACACTTTAAAATAGAGTTTACCGTCTGAATATACACCTCTCCCACAGTAAGAGTATTCACTCTGCATATATTTGGACTGATTACATTTCCTAGAATTTTTTCCCCAAGAATATTCAAAAGATATTCTACATTTCTAATACTTTCAGAGTCACTTATAAGATTAAATCTACTAATCACTGATAAATCTAGGCATTGCGCTAAGCACTTCTTTATACATCAATGAACTCATTTCGTTATCACAATTTCAGACAGAATGATTAAAAAGATGAGCAAGTTCAGGATTTTTTCCAGGACTTTGGACTCTACAATAGTGTGCTTGCTGCCCTTCTAGTGTAAATATATAAATTCAAAAGAAGCCTTAGATTTCAAAAAACTCAGGGTAAATAAGCTAAAAATTATAGAGCTCTTCTTAGAAAATAGTGAGATTATTTGCTGCTGCATAAGTGTTATTTCCTTTTCATAATGTTTAAAGGAAAAATAAATGTGAAATAGAGGCAATGTATGTGAAATAGGGACTATTTCAATAAATATGAAATAGGGACTTCTTTGAATAAAATACTCACCAATAAATTAAATAAATAAAACGGATGTGTTGCATCATCACAATTCTATTTTACAACAGTCACTCAGGCTGCAATTTATGATATTGAGGACTTCCGTTTCTTCCTAGGATCCTATGCATCATCCTGTCTTGCATCACAGCAGAGCCTCTCCTCGGTGCCTCCAAACCCACAAAGGCAGCTACCAAGAGTAGGTCACTTTTTAGCTTCTACTAGGTGGCTCTGGGTTGGGCACAAGCTGCTGACCTGGGCCTGCCCCACAACCCCTCCCAAGAGGCCCCAAATCCAACACACCTGGTAATCAGCTTCAGCAATACCAGAACAACACCCAATTAGCTCCATAAATGACACGCCCAAGCCATGGAATGAGCAGACACCAGAGTCCCTGCTACAGTCGATCTCACTCTGTGAGGTCAGCCCACATACTGTAGTCATCTACTGTAGTCACAGCCAGTCGTCCTGAGGGTCAATTCCACACACTGATGTGCCAACAACAATCAAGGCTCAAGTACAAAAGGAGGGCACACACCACTCACACGAGCTTCTGGAGCACCCGGCTCAGGTGACCGGGGAGACTGTACCACGGGACCCACATGATACCTGTTATATGAGCCAATGCTGCCAAGATGAGAAGAATTAGCAGATCTACATAATACATAGAAACAAACACAGAGAGGCAGTGAAAAAAGAAGAGGGAAAGAAACATTTCTCTAATGAAAGAACAGGATAAAACTAGAAAAAGAAGTAAACCAAATGGAGACAAGCAATCTACCAGAAACAGAGCTCAAAATGCTAGTTATAAGGATGCTCGATGAAATTAGGATAAACTCAGTACAATTTCAACGAAGAGACAGCAAACATAAAAAGGACATAGAAATCATAAAAAAAGTCAAAAATGAAGAATACAATATCTGAAATGAATAATTTATAGATGGAATCAGCACCACATTTGGTGAAGCAGAGGTTCAAATAGTGATTTGGTAGACAAGGTAGCAGAAAACACCCAATCAGAACAGAAAAAAAAATGAATATAAGTAAAAAAATAAATAAAGACAGAGAATACTTTAAGGGACCTCTGGGACAATATCAAGTATAACAACATCCGTAAGACTATCAAAAGGAGAAGAGAGAGAGAGAGAGAGAGCAAGGAATTAAAAACCTATTGGAATACACAATGATGGAAATCTTTCCTAACCTGGTGAAGGAAATAGACACAAACAAGCTCAGGAAACACAAAGAGTTCCAAACAAAATGAACCCAAACAGGCCCACACGAAAACATATCATAATTAAAATGCCAAAGGGTAAGGACACAGAGAGGATATTAAAACCATCAAGAGAAAAGTAGTTAGTCATATACAATGGAGCTCTCATAAGATTGTCAGGTGATTTCTCAACACAAAATTTGCAGGCCAGAAGGGATTGGCAAATATTGAAAGTGATGAAAAGCAATAATCTTCGACTAAGGAGGGGAGGAGGAGGAAGAGGAGGAGGAAAAAGAGGAGGAGAAGGAGGAGGAGGAGAAGGAGGAGGAAGAGGAGAAAGAGGAGGAGGAGGAGGGGGAGGAGGAAGAGGAGGAGAGGGAGAGGAGGAGGAGAAGAAGGAGGAGGACAAAGAGGAGGAGGAGGAGGAGAAAGAGGAAGAGGAGGAGAAGGAGGAAGAGGAGGAGGAGAAGGAGGAGGAGGAGAAGGAGGAGGAAGAGGAGAAAGAGGAGGAGGAGGAGGAGAAGGAGGAGGAGGCGGAGGAGGAGGAGAAACAGGAGGAGGAGGAGAAGGAGGAGGAAGAGGAGAAAGAGGAGGAGGAGGAGGAGGAGGAGGAGGAGGAGAAAGAGGAGGAGGAGGAGGAGGAGGAGGAGGAGGAGGAGGAGGAGGAAGAGGAGGAGGAGGAGAAGGAGGAGGAGGAGGAGAAAAGAGGAGGAGGAAGAGGACAAAGAGGAGGAGGAGGAGAAGGAGGAGGAGGAAGAGGAGGAGGAGGAGGAGGAGGAGGAGGAGGGGGAGGAGGAGGAGGAGGAGGAGGAGGAGGGGGAGGAGGAGGAGGAGAAAGAGGAGGAGGAGGAGGGGGAGGGGAGGAAGAGGAGGAGAGGGAGAGGAGGAGGAGGAGAAGGAGGAGGAGGAGGAGAAAGAGGGGGAGGAGGAGAGGAGAGAGGAGGAGGAGAGGAGGAAAGAAAAGGAGGAGGAGGAGGGAGAGGAGGAGGAGGAGGAGGAGGAGAAAGGGGAGGAGGAGGAGGAGGAGGAGGAGGGGAGTGGAGGGAAGGGGAGGAGGAGAAGAACAGGAGGAAGGAGGAGGAGGAGGAGGAGGAAGAGGAGAAAGAAGAGGAGGAGGAGGAAGAGGAGGAGGAGGAGGAGTAAGGAGGAGGAGGAGGAGGAGAAGGAGGAGGAAGAGGAGAAAGAGGAGGAGGAGGAGGAGAAGGAGGAGGAGGAGGAGGAGGAGGAGGAGGAGGAGGAGGAGGAGGAGGAGGAGGAGGAGGAGGAGGAGGAGAAAGAGGAGGAGGAGGAGGAAGAGGAGGAGGAGGAGGAGAAGGAGGAGGAAGAGGAGGGGAAGAAGGAGAGGGAGAAGTAGAAGGAGAAGAAGAAGAAGAACAGAAAGAGGAGGAGAAGGAGGAGGATGAGGACGAGGAGGAGAAGAAATATGAATAATAAAATGGAAATAATCACATACGTATAAATAATTACTTTAAATGTAAATAGGTTAAATGTTCCAGTCAAGACAGAAGGTGGCTGAATGGATAGGACTACAAGACCCATATATGTGACATCAAACTAAGAATTTTTTGCACAGTAACGGAAACCATCAACAAAATGAAAACACGACCAGATGAATGGGAGAAGATATTTGCCAATCATACATCGGATAAAGGGGTTGATATCCAAAATATATAAGGAACTCATAAAACTTAACACCAAAAGACAAACAATGCAATTACAAAATCAGAAGAGTACCTGAATAGACTTTTCTCCAAAGAGATCATACAGATAGCCAAGAGACATACGAAACATGCTCAGTGCCACTAATCATTAGAGCAATGCAAATTAAAAACACAATGAGCTATCACCTCACAACTGTCAGAATCGCCATCATCAAAAAATTAACAAACAACAACTGTTGGTGAGGATGTGAAAGGAAGCCCCGTGCACTGTTGGTGTGACTGCAAACCTGGCCAGCCGCAATGGAAGACAATATGGAAGTTCCTCAAAAATTTGAAAATAGAACTACCATGTGGCACAGCAATCTCACTTCTGGGTTTTTCTCCACAGAAATCCAAAACACGTATGCATCTGTATGGTCCTTGACACATTATTTACAATAATCCAGATAAAGAAGCACCCGAAGTATCCATCGTCTTGGATAAAGAAGAAGTGGTACATATATACAACAACATACTACTTGGCTGTAACAAAGAATAAAATCTTACAATCTGTGACAACGTGGGTGGACCTAGAGGGTATTATTCAAAGTGAAATAAGTCAGACAGAGAAAGACAAATATCACATTATTTCACTTATTTGTGATATCTAAAAAAAAAAATGGACATCGAAAAGAGAAACAAACTCATAGGTGCAGAGAACTAACTGATCATTGCCCAGTTCGAGGATTGTTGGGGGAATGCTTGAAAAGGTAAAAGGATTAAGTAGTACAAATTGACAGTTATAAAATAGTCATGAACATGTCAATTACAGTACAAGGAATATAGTAAATAAGATTGTAATAACTAAGGATGCTGTCAGGGATACCAGACTAATTGGGGTACCAGTTGATACATTATATAAATGCCTAACCACTATGCTGTACACCTGAGGCTAACATAATATTCAATCAATGTCAACTCTAACGTAAATGAAAAACTTTACATTGAAAAAAAAATCTCTGAAATTTGATATTTTACTATATGGTTTTTAAGAATGTCTGCTTCTAAAATTGGTTATTATTTTATGCAAAACATGTACTCCTCAATTAGATGAAGACATTTAAATATAGTCATAATGCAATGATTTAGAACATAGTGGAATCCCTTTATAATATGGGGTTTAAGAAAGAGAACTTGAATTCTAAATTGTCACAATTTCTACTATTATTTTAGTCTAAATTATGAACCCAGTATACCTGACACTTATATAAAATATTATTGAATGTCAACTGAATATAACCAAAAAACACAAGGAAAAAAAATAGAGAAAACACTCGCTCCTAACAACTATATGATACCAAAATACAAAGTGTAACAAAAAAAGAAGTATATGTTATATGCTGTATAGTTTTAAAACTGAAAGGTACCAGGAAGATTACATGACTATGACAATATGTAATTGAATCCATCAAAGATTTCATTTAGGCACGAGTATTATAAAAGTCATGTTGGAATAATGTAAAAGATATATTAAGAATCCTTACCCTTAACCAAATTTCGTATCTCCATCACTGTGGGATACCTCCCAATATAATTATCCTATCACTATATATTTCCCAGCCCCTTCTTTTTTTCAGCTCCCATGTTCAATACTTTCTAAAGTTAAAAAAAAAAGCCTCAAATGGTCATATTTTATAAAATGGTTCACGCTGACCAATTTTCCCTTACAAACATAAAACAATGATAGGTGGACCACTCCTAAATTTTACAAGCAAGTGCTACACAAAACTAAATTCAGAGCAAAAAAGTTAATTTCACAAAGGAGCATTTTACCTTGGTATCAACATCGAAGAGTCCATCAGCTGATACAGACCTTGAATCATTAGTGCCAGGTTTGCAGGTAAGACTTTAGGGTAAAGATACACAACAAAAATAAGTGAGTTCATTTCTTTACAAAGGCAACAACAACAAAAAAAGTAAAAGGTCAGCTGTTTCTGTATTCAATGAAGTTTCTTGCTTGATTTAAGTAAAATACTCCCAACACAGGCATGTTACCACCTACCCAACTCCATTATTGTTTTGACAATCAGTCTTCCCTCTGCCCAACACTCCATATACATGGGAAGGACATCAGCGCGTAGGGAAAAGAGGTGAAGGTGACGAGACACCTGCTGTGGGCCATAGATCTGTGTAGTTCAGCAATCTCCAGTGCCTTAGGACTCGAGGGGACATAAGCCCGCCTCCCTAAGTTGAGGTGCAGGGGGATGATACCACATTCCTATTTGCTATAAAGAGAATGTTTCCAGGGGCTCAAATACTTTAATATGTTTTCATAAATTCTTAAATTAGGCTGGTTCCTCCAATTCAACAAACAGAAAAGCAGCAACCTGTACAGGATGCCCTTGAACACCTTATTTTAATCTGCATTTTTAGAAAACTACCAACATCCTTTGTCCTTCCTTCTTGTAATTTCTCCTTAAATTGTCATACCGTACTATTCTCATCTTTTTTCCCTTATCTGATCTCTGATCTCTATTCTAAAAGCCTTATTCCTATCCCAACCAGTATTGTTTCTCTTAAAACTTGGATTCCCTTGCTAATTCCATACTTATCCTCTTCCACTGCATTCACTAGACCTTTCCATTAGTAAAACACTCACCTAAAGGATGACAACAAAGGAAGTGTAGTGGGCTTAGAAACCTACACTTAATCTCATTTCATCACTCACTGTACTCAAATAAGTCACATAATCTCTTTGAGTTTCAAACTTTCCATGTGAATAACCACTTGACCAAAACATTTATGGCAGAATGAAGAACTACTGGGTGTTTTGAATAATTAATTGCTAACATTCGTTAAAACCCTGAAATTCTATGTACTTTTGATTCTGTCTAGAAAAATGGAGAATACTTAGCTGGCAGAAGTGGAATAAAACAACAGATCAACAACAACAAAAAAACCCCTGAGAACAGCAGAGAAAGAAGTATAAAATGGAGAAGACTCATGGAAGAAGGAAGAAAGACTCTAGGAAAAAAAGAATAAACTTCCTAGAACAAGGGAAAGGTATTAGCCAGAAGGGAAACACAGGCTGGGGATTCAGTAAGTAGAGAAATCAATTAGAAATATCCTCTCAATTTGTGCTGAATTAACACAACATGGTCTATACATAGATGTTCTTCACTTACAGAACCACGATTCGTCCCAAGAAGGGTACATCGCATTATACCTGAAAACACTTGCCTGATTAGGTCTTGCTTATGTACAATCTGTGGTTCTGTGGCCACAGCTAACTGAGATCTGGCCTAAACACTGATGGTGAAAAGAAGGCTCTCGTGACTGCTGAAATTGTCAAGTACATTTAGACAAAATCTTGGGCTAACTGGGCTTTGTAGGAAAACACTAAATCAGCGTTAACACAAAACTAAATTGGACTCTTTGAGATCACCTGAATTATACCTGAATCTTGAACCCAGAGCTGCCCAGCAACTTCTCTGTACAGGCTGACGGACCAGAGAATGGACTTGGAAGCCAAGCAGGCTGAAGGTCAAATCACGGGTCAGCCACTTGGTAACTACGGAACCAGGGGTCAAGTAATCCACCTCCCGGACCCACACTCGTCTAATGAATAAAAACTAGGCAGAACAGCACAGCTACTGTGCAAAGCTACTGTGCCGAGGACCCGAGACAACCAATGTTAGGCACATAGTATAGGGTCTCGCCCAGAGCAGAACACTCAGTAAAGGTCACTCGCTTCTCTCCGCAGTCTCTTAGTTAACATGCAAGTTTAGAAATCCATAACATCCTACCTGCTTGCAGGGTCTCATTTAGAACACTCATCCACTATTAAAGAAAAAATTCAAATACATTGTAAATCCACAATAGAAAAAGACTGACCTTTAAAACTATCAGACTGAAGTTATGGAAAATATTTCTTTGGGACAACACCTGAAGACTATAGTAAAGTGAATATTACTGATATAATTGGTAGGAAATTAATACATGAAGAACTTCTACTTCCTCTCCTATATATATATGTGTGTGTATATATATACATTTATATTTATATATACGTACACATATACACACATATACAGGTACATATATGTGTGCATGTATGTATATATTTATATAAAATGAAACAAAAATGAACGGGGTGTGTCACAATTTGACACCTACAAGTCCAGTGCTACTTACAATGATTGTAATCCTAAGCAGACGCCATCAGACTGGATGAAAATGGTATCATTGGTAAAAGCAGTATCATAAACTGACAAGGTCAAATTTAAATAGCATGCTTTTTCTGGACTTCTGCCATGAAGGGCAGTTAGAACACTTGTTTTGCTCCTACACAGTACCACAGTACCACTTGTGCCGCTCTTCAGTCCAGGGTGTTCAGTTTAGGATGAGACACCTGTCGTTAGCAGCTTAGTCAAGAGCCAGCCTCCTTTGCAGCACGGCAAAACACAGCACACAGACTCCTTCTGGCCATCTCTCCAATGTAGAGTAAGTATGAAAGACTTTGTGATTCCAGTTTTATCAAGTATAACCCCTGAGACCGTTTCCCTCCATTGCTAGAGAGTCTATCTGGACCTACCTTATAGAGCAGGAAGGTCCAAAGAGTTATTGCTGTACAGCAGCGTGTGATGCCATTTTTCTCAACCCTCCCCATAATGGCAAATGTGTATAGATATCGTGTTTTTTTAGCTTGTAAGTCACATATCATCAGAGGCTCAGCCGATGAATAACAGCAAACAAACAAAAAACCCCCAAAAGACAAAGAAGTTATCTTGAATAACTACATTCAATGACCCTGGAGTTTTAATTTTTTAAACATTCGAAAAGATGGCCACTGTATGATTCAAACTATATGACATTCAGAAAAAGGCAAAACTATAGAGGCAGTAAAAGGACGAGTGGTTTCCAGAGGTTAGGGAGAACGGAGGGCAGAGGAAACGCCACAGAGGGTATCTAGGAGCGAATCTATTCTGTGTGATACTGGAAGGGTGGAGACACGTCCTTATACGTTTGTCAAACCCCACAGATTGTACACCACCAAGAGTGAACTCTAAGGTACAGTGTGGGCTGTGAGTGGAAATGCTGAGTCAGTGCAGTTCATCGATCGTCGTAAACGTACCACTCGGGTGCAGGGTGTCAACAGGAGGGAGGCTCTGTGTGGACGGGGATATGGGCTTTGCGGGAACTTGCTGTCCTCTCCACTCAAGTTTGCCCTGAACCTAAACCTGCTCTAATAACGAAGGCTTACTAATTAAAAAAAAAAAAAAAAAGTTTTCCACTGAACCTGCCATTACCAGATATGAACACATTAATGCTATTTTCGAAACACAGTCACCTTGAAGATGAATATAAAGATCCAGTGTCAGAATATGATTATTCACCCAACTGAATGAAGCATATGAAAATCCATAAACAAAGCAAATCATTTTTTGGAATGCTTAGGCAAGAA
Organism: Rhinolophus ferrumequinum; assembly: GCF_004115265.2. Taxonomy (NCBI): domain Eukaryota; kingdom Metazoa; phylum Chordata; class Mammalia; order Chiroptera; family Rhinolophidae; genus Rhinolophus; species Rhinolophus ferrumequinum. The sequence goes on from NW_022680426.1 coordinate 31,136, forward strand.
AGTAACTGATAAATGTGATTGAACATCTCGCTTTATCATGGTGAATAGGGATGTAGTGCCAAGTGAATCAAAAGGGAATCATCCCTGTACTTAAAGGACAACATTTATTCTAATTTTAAATCAGAAATCATTATGCTGATTTTATTTAAAAGCTACATTGAAACATTAATCAGATAAAAAGATTATAATCGCCATGGTTATTGCCATAGTAATGTATGTACAAATACCTGTGAAATATTCACCAAAAGGCAAAAAGGTAACCAGCACTACAATTTTTAATGGACGATACAACTGAAACCAGTACCAAGGCACGTCACCATATTACTTGCTATTAAAATTTTAAGCAACACCCAAAATTAAGTCAGGCCTATAACTGCTGTGCAGAAAAGATTTCACACAGCAGGCCTGACTGCTATCCTTTGAAAGTCCTACTTGAATGGCTGGCCCTTGGCTGGTGTCTGGAAACCTGCATATGGGGAGGGTTCCCACCAGTCCCTCACTAAGTGTGGCTCCCGGCGCCTGAACTGCTTGTACAAACAAGGGGGTTCGTGCTGAACACTCGCTTTCCTTCTGGAAATCAGGAATGTTGGCACTTGCTAGGGGGACGTTGCCCATGTGACTGGCTGGCGTGCCATGAAAGCATTAGGCACTGAGTCTAATGAGACCCTGGTACCACTAGCCAGCATTTCACGTGTGGTGCCAGAATTTAACAGTGGAGGAATTAAGCACATCCTGCTAACTCCACAGGACATGAGTCTTGGAAACTTGCGCCTGGTTCCCTCCAGACTCTGTCACATACACCTTTTTTCTTTGCTGATTTGACTTTCACTGTAATAAATCACAGGCATGAGTACAGCTACAGGCTGAGTCCTGTAAAGTGCTCTAGTGAATAACCAAACCTAAATGTGGAGTTAAGAACCTCTAATAAATTGCATTATATGAATTTTTCATTATTTAGGTTGATGCTTTCTAGATGATTAAGGTCAGTAGGTGATTTTGCAAATTACCTGTTGATAAATTTCTTTTTATTGATTCTTCTTTTGCAGATTCCTGTAGAGCTAGATATATTTGAATAAAGGCATAAAGGGAATAAATGAAATGATGTCAGAAAATACTGTAAAACAAGCAACCATCCTATTTTAATCAGAATAAAAAATAGAACATCCTAATGACAACATCTTGAATCAGTTCCTATAGAGAAAATGAAGAGATCTCATTGTCAATTTTCTGCAACTAGGCAGAAAATTTTCTGTGACTAGGCAGAAAACTATTTTTATAATAGTTATGAATCAATCAAGTAACTGGGATAATTACAGAAAAAACATAACTATCACTTGTAGGATAATAATGTACACTGATTATAGCGTTCCTTTGGTTTCTAAATTTTTTCATTTCTTATAAAACTAAAAACATAGCTCTGCTATGAAAAGGCAGTGGTTAACAGAATAAGTGAAAATGAAACAAAAAATTATATCCAACATGTAGGATGAGTTACCCATGGATATACCATCAAGCTCAACATGCAGAGAAAAAAACGTGTCTTCCCTGTTGACCTGCTGCTCTTCTCTCTCCATCTGATAACGTCCTAGTCACTCTTCTCATGTCCCATCGAAATGCTAGTGCACAATCTGGAAACCTAGGAATCATCTTAGTTTCTCTCTCCCCACTAACTTTTTACATTCAATCATCACTAAATCGTATGAACCATAACACTCTCCAGGCTCTGCTTTATTTTGCCACAGCCCCCACTGCCCTAGTCAAACAGGGGCTCTTAGCAGATGGCTTTCACAGGGGGAGAAAAATGAAACACCACCGACTGTTATTGTTACTTCCTAAATGAATAGGATTTATTTTCAGCAAAACAAATGAGAAAGACATAAGCCAGCAAAGACCAACATGTTAAATTGAATAAATTAACCTTCCTGACTTTTTTTTCTTTCAGCATGGATGGGTGAAAACATCACAGTGGACTGACACTAGTCCAAGGAAGTAAAAGCCTCCTTTGTCTGCCAGTTAGTTTTATGCGCTTTTCTTCCATCTATCCTCTATGTGAGGGGCCAGCAAACTCCAACCTGCCATCAGCTTTTGTAAATAAAGCTTTACTGTAGCACAGTCTTGCCTATTCACTTGGCCCACGACTGCTTTCACACCGTAATGGCAGACTTGAGTAGGTATGACAGAGACCACGTGGCCTAAAATCAGGCCCTTTACAGAAAAAGCTTGCTGGTCCCTGCTTCATACCACAACCGGAGTGTCCGAAGGCCATCTCAGCTTGTTCCTCGTCTCCTCAAAACTCTCCCTTGATCCCTGCAGTAACCATTGCTGAGTCCCTGCCCACTTGCCATCTGTTCGTCTTCATTCTCACTGGAGAACCACAATGCTGTGTGGATATTTACTGTCCCAATACACAAAGAACAGGGCCTCTCTCCAGCTCCACAAAGAAAAGTGATTATACTAAGCTAATCACAGTGACTGCTTTACCACCAACTGGTGTGGGAACCAGCACGTGCCGTACCCCAGCCTGTAAATGTTACAGGGATCTACTGGCAGCCTCTCAGTTTTCTTCTTATTTAAAAGAATCACATAGCTGAACATCACTGATGATCGGGGAAACGCAAATCAAAACCACAGCGCAATACCACCTCTTAACTGTCAGATGGCTATCATCAAAATGGCCCCATATAACAAATGTCGGCAAGGAAGTGGAGGAAAGGGAAAACAGAACCTGCACTGTTTTTGGATTTGTAAATTGTTATATTCACTGTGGGAAACAGTATGGAGATTCCTCAAAAAATTAGAAATAGAACTGCCATGAGACCTTGTAATTCGACTTCTCGGTATTTATCCAAAGAAAACCAAAACACTAATTTGAAAAGATATCTGCACCTCTATGTTCACTGCAGCAGTATATATAATAGCCAGGATATGGAAGCAACATAGGTGCCTTCGATAGATGAATGCATAAAGAGGATTTGGTGTGTGTGTGTGTGTGTGTGTGTGTGTGTGTGTGTGTGTGTACAGTAATACTATAACTGATACTAGAATATTATTAACTCATCCATAATATAACCGATATAATAATAACTCATCCACAAAAGATGAAATCTTGCCCTTTGTAACAATATGGAAGTTCCTAGAGGTATTATGTGAAGTGAAACACGACAGAGAAAGACAATACCTTATGATCTCATTTATATGTGGAATCTAAAAAAACAAAACAAACAAACAACAGAAACAGACCCATAGCTAAAAAACAACAACATGATGATTCCCAGAAGAGAGGGAATGAGGGATGAATGAAAAAAAGGTGAACGAGAAGTACGAACTTCCAGTGATGAAAAAGCTAAGCCACAGGGATGTAGTTTACAGCACAGGGAAAAACATCAATGATATCGCAGCCACTTGAAGGTGACAGATGCTTACCAGACATATTGTGGTGATCACCTCGCAAGGTACTGTCAATGTCAAATCACTCTGTTGTACACCTGAACTGATATAATATTGTATGCCAACTATATTTTAATAACACCTAAAAAGAAAATAGAAACACCTACAGAAACACAGTCCTTCAGCCTTTGGATATTGTCGTGTGAGAATATGATGCTCGGAGCCGTTGCTAATTAACCAGCCAGCAAA
>NW_022680426.1:35268-55609 GCF_004115265.2 Rhinolophus ferrumequinum
GATTAGAACACTTAATAAAATAGGTATAGAAGGAACATACTTGAACATAATAAAGGCTATATATGACAAACCCTCAGCTAATCTCATAATTAATGGTGAAAAACTGAAGCCCTTTGCTGTACGTTCAGGAACACAACAGAGCTGTACCCTATCACCTCTGCTTTTCAACATAGTGTTGGAAGTCCTCGCCAGAGCAATCAGGCAAGACAAATAAATACAAGGCATCTAAATTGGGAATGAAGAAGTTAAATTGTCACTCTTTGCAGATGACATGATGCTATATATGTATAGAAAACCCTAAAACTCCACCAAAAATCTATTAAAAATAATCAACGAATACAGTAAAGTTGCCGGCTACAAAATCAAAGTAGAAAAGTCCATTGCATTCCTATATACTAACAATGAAATCTCAGAAAAAGAAAGGAAAAGAACAATTCCTTTTGCAATTGCAACAAAAAGAATAAAATACCTAAGAATAAACTTAAGTAAGGATGTGAAAGACCTATATGCTGAAAACTATAAGACATTTTTAAAAGAAATTGAAGAAGACACAAAGAAATGGAAAGACATTTTGTGCTCATGGATTGGAACAATCTGCATAGTTAAAATGGCCATAATACCAAAGCAATATACAGATTTAATGCAATCTCCATCAAAATCCCAATAGCACATTTTAAAGGAATAGAACAAAAAAATCATCAGATTTGTATGGAACCACAAAAGACATAAATAGCCAAAGGAATCCTAAGCAAAAGGAACAAGGCTGGAGGTATCAAACTCCCTGACTTGAGCTTGTACTACAGGGCAACAATAATCAAAACAGCATGGTATGGGCAGAAAAACAGACACATAGACCAGTGGAATAGAATTGAGATCCCAGAAATAAACCCACATAAATATGGAAAGATAATTTTTGACAAAGAAGCAAACAACACACAATGGAGAAAACACAGCCCCTTCGATAAATGGTGCTGGGAGAATTGGAAAACCACATGCAAAAGAATGAAACGGGGCTGCTATCTGTCACCGTGCATCAAATTAATTCAAAATGGATCAAAGACGTAAGCATAAAACCTGAAATAATAAACTGCATAGAAGAAAACATAGTTACTGAACTTATGGACCTTGGGTTCAAAGAGCATTTTATGAATTTGACTCCATAGGCAAGGGAAGTGAAAGCTAAAATAGACGAATGGGACTATATCAAACTTCAAAGCTTCTGAACAGCAAAAGAAACCATCGACAAAATAAAGAGGCAACCAACTGAATGGGAGAAGATTTTTGCAAACAGTGCCTCTGATAAGGGGCTAATATCCGAAATATACAAGGAACTCATGGACTGAACAACAAACAAACAAACAACCCAAATGAAAAATGGGCAGAGGACCTGAAGAGACATTTCTCCAAAGAGGACAGACAAATGGCAAACAGACATATGAAAAAATGCTCAATATCACCAATCATCAGAGAAATGCAAATAAAAACCACAATGAGATATCACCTCACCCAGTTTGAATGGTTATCATCAACAAGACAAATAGTAACAATGTTGGAGAGGCTGTGGAGAAAAAGGAACCCTCATACACTGTTGGTGGGAATGCAGACTGGTGCAGCCGCTATGGAAGGCAGTGTGGAGGTTCCTCAAAAAGTTACGAATAGAATTACCGTATGACCCAGCAATCCCTCTCCTGGGTGTATCTACCCAAAAAATCTGAAAGCATTTATCCATAAAGACAAGTGTGCTCCAATGTTCATTGCAGCTTTACTTACGGTGGATAAGACACGGAAATGACCAAAATGTCCTTCGATAGATGAATGGATAAAGAAGTTGTGGTACATATAAATAATGGAATACTATTCAGTGGTAAGAAAAGATGAAATAGGACCATTGGTAAATGGGGTCGACTATATGGTCATGGAAAGAGAACTGATTCTGGCTGGTGAACACACAATGAGAGATACAGATAATGTATTACAGAATTGTACATCTGAAATCCATGTAACTTTACTAACAATTGCACCCCAATAAACTTTAATTTAAAGGGAAAAAAACCCGCAAATGGTGATATTTTATAAAATGGTTCACAGTGACAAATTTTCCATTTCAAACATAAAACAATGATAGGTGGAACAGTACTAAATTTTACAAGTATGTGCTAAACAAAACTAAATTCGGAGTAAAAAAGTTAATTTCACAAAGGAGCATTTTACCTTGGTATCAACATCCAAGAGTCCATCATCTGATACAGGCCTTGAATCATTAACGCCACGTTTGCAGGAAAGACTTTAGGGTAAAGATACACAACAAAAACAAGTGAATTCATTTCTTTACAAAGCAACAACAACAAAAGAAGTAAAAGGTCAGCTATCTGCATATGAAATGAAGCTTCTTGATATGATTAAAATTTACATGATGTTTTAGAAAAGCTTTTAGTTATCTATTTCTGCCTCCACCACTCCCAACTCATGCAATATTTAATGAAGATACACTCTAAGTTTCCATAACAAAGAATGACCGCCAATATGTTGGCAACACCTGAGAGTACCTTGTTTTCACCAAAAGTCCTGAAGGCTGAATTGAAAACGCAATTAATAGCTGACATAACTGGAACCTGAACTGGGACAAAAGCAGTGACCTAAATCAAGGTAGAAAGATACACTGTCCCTTCTCCTTTGTCTGTCCCTGGTTCAAAGATTAATCTGTGTGAGTCAAAAATGGCAATCTTGGTTCTTTAACATAGAAAGCTGTTATTAAATTGACCCCATTCCTTCCTTTCACCCTGAAACACTACAGTGAGTTCCCTGAAATGTGTGAAATGTTTACAAGTTACACGTACAAAAGTCAAAGAACAAATAGGTATGTTGTTAGCCTCCCCACTCCCACACTCCCACATCACTTGTCCTCACAGCTTCCTGGCAAACTCCAACCTTGAAAACTTCAGCCTAAGAAGGCATAGACTCCTGAAACAAGGATGGGCTCAAATGACCCTGTTCCTAGAAAATAAGCTAAATGGAGCCTCACTCATCCACTCCCAACACAGGCATGTAACCACCTATCCAACTCCATTACTGTTTTCACAATCAGTCCTCCCTCTGCCCAACCCTCCGTATCCATGGGAAGGACATCAGCGCCTTGGGAAAAGAGGGGGAGGTGACAAGACACCTGCCTTGGGCCATAGATCTATGTAGTTCGGCAACCTCCATGCCTTAGGATTCGAGGGACATAAGCCCCCTACGTAAGTTGGGGTGCAGGTGGATGATGCCACATTCCTACTTGCTATTAAGAGAATGCTTCCAAGGTCTCAAATTAGTATAATGTGTTTTGATATAAAACGTACATTTGGCTACTTTTCCAATTTAGTAAACAAAAAAGCAGCAAGATTTTTAGGACACTCTTGAACCCCTTATTTTAATCTGCTTTTTAGACAACTACCAATGTCCTGTGTCCTTCCTTCTTGTAATTTCTCTTTACCTTGTCATACCCTACTATTCTGATCTCTTTTCCCTCATCAGATCTCTAATCTCTGCTCTAAAAGCCTTATTTCTATCCCAACCTGTGTTGTTCCTCTTGAAACTTGGCTTCCCCTGCTAATTCCATTCTTATCCTCTTCCACTGAATTCACTAGACCTTTCCATTATTAAAACACTCACCCAAAGGATAATAAAGAAGGAAGTGTACTGGGTTTAGAAACCTACATTTAATCTCATTTCATCACTCACTGCACTCAAATAAGTCACATAATCTCTTTGAGTTCAAACTCCTCATGTGATCAACCACTTGACCAAAACATTAATGGCAGCAGGAAGTACTGGGGGTGTTCTGAATACTTAATTGCTAACATTCCTTCAACACCTGGAATTCTATGTACTTTTGATTCTGTCTAGAGAAATGGAGAACATTTAACTGGCAGAACTGGAAAAAGATAACAGAACAACAGCAACAAAAAAACCCCGAGAAAAGCAGAGAAAAAGGTAAAAAATCAAGAACAGTCATGGAAGAAGGAAGAAAGACTCTGGGAAAAAAGAAAAAACTTCCTAGAACTAGGGAAGCGTACTAGCCTAAAGGGAAACACAGACTAGGGAGTCAGTAAGGTAAAAATCAATGGAAAATATCCTCTCAATTTGTGCTGAATTAACACAACATGGTTTATACGTAGATGTTCTTCACTTACAGAACCACAATTCGTCCCAAGAAGGGTACATCGCTTTATCCCTGAAAACACTTGCCTGATTAGGTCTTACTTATGTACAACCTGTGGTTCTGTGGCCACATCTAACTGAGATCTGCCCTAAACACTGATGGTGAAAACAAGGTTCTCCTGACTGCTGCAATTGTCAAGTACATTAAGACAAGAGCTTGAGCTAACTGGGCTTGGTAGGAAAACTCTAAACCAGCGTTAACACATCACTAAATGGGACTCTCTGAGTCCACCTGACTTGCACCTGAATCTTGAATCCAGACCTTTCCAGGCACTTCTCAGTACAGGCTGAGGGACAAGAGAACGGACTGGGGAAGCCAATCAGGCTGAAGGTCACATCATGAGTCAGCCACCTGGTAACTATGGAACCAGGAGTCAATTAATCCACCTCCCGGAACCACACTCGTCTAATGAATAAAAACTAGGCCGAACAGCACAGCTACTTGGCAAAGCTACTGTGCCGAGGACCTGAGATAACCAATGTTAGGCTCACAGTATAGGGTCTAACCCGGAGCAGAACACTCATTAAAGCTTACTGGCTTCTCTCCGCAGTCTCTTAGTTAACATGCAATTTTAGAAATCCATAAAATCCTACCTGCTGGTACGGTCTCTTTTGGAACACTCATCCACTGTTAAAGAAAAAATTCAAATACATTGTAAATACACAATAGAAAAACACAGAACTTTAAAAGTATCAGGCTGAAGTTATGAAAAAATATTTCTTTGGGACAACCCCTGAAGACTATAGTAGAATGAATAATAATGATACTATTGTTAGGCAATTAATACAGGCAGAACTTTTACTTCCTCTCCTATTTACATGTGTGTATATATATTTATATTTATATATTCATACATATACACGTACACATATATATATGTATGTACTTATGTATGTTTGTATGTATTATATATTCATATCAAATGAAAGAAAAATAAACGGGATGTGCAAAAATTTGATAGCTACAAGTCAAGTGCTACTTACAATGATTGTATCCTAACCAAACACATCAGAGTGAAGGAAAATGGTATCAGTAGTAAAATTAGTATCATAAACTAACAAGGCAAATTTAAATAGCGTGATTTTTCTGGACTTCTGCCATGAAGAGCAGTTAGAACACTTGTTTTGCTCTTACACAGTATCACTTGTGCCGCTCTTCAGTCCAGGGTGTTCAGTTTAGGATGAGACACCTGTCATTAGCAGCTTAGTCAAGAGCCAGCCTCCTTTGCAGCACGGCAAAACACAGCACACAGACTCCTTCTGGCCATCTCTCCAATGTAGGGTAAGTACGAAAGACTTTGTGATTCCAGTTTTATCAAGTATAACCCCTGACACTGTTTCCCTCCATTGCTAGAGTCTATCCGGACTCACCTCATAGAGCAGGAAGGTCCAAAGAGTTATTGCTGTACAGCAGCGTGTGATGCCATTTTTCTCATCCCTCCCCATAGTGGCAAATGTGTATAGAAATCATGGTTTTTTACCTTGTAAGTCATATATCATCAGATCCTAAGCCGATGAATAACAGCAAACAAACAAAAACCCCCAAAAGACAAAGAGGTTATCTTGAATAACTACATTCAATGACCCTGGAGTTATAATTTTTTAAACATTCAAAAAGATGACCATTGTATGATTCCAACTATATGAGATTCAGAAAAAAGCAAAAGTATAGAAGCAGTAAAAAGACGAGTGGTTTCCAGAGGTTAGGGAGAAGGGAGGGCTGAGGAAATGCCACAGAGGGTATCTAGGAGTGAATCTATTCTGTGTGATACTGGAAGGGTGGAGACATGTCATTATACGTTTGTCAAACCCCATAGATTGTACAACAGCAAGAGTGAATTCTAATGTAAAGTGTGGGCTGTGAGTGGAAATGCTGAGTCAGTGCAGTTCATAGATCGTGGTAAATGTACCACTTGGGTGCAGGATGTCAACAGGGGGGAGGCTCTGTGTGTACGGGGATATGGGTTTTGAGAGAACTTTCTGTACTCTCCACTCAATTTTGCCCTGAACCTAAACCAGCTCTAATAACGAAGGCTTACTAATTAAAAAAAATAAATAAAAAAGTTTTCCACTGAACCTGCTATTACCAGATATGAACACATTAATGCTATTTTCGAAGCACAGTCACCTTGAAAATGAATATAAAGATCCAGTATCAGAATGTTATTATTCACCCAACTGAATGAAGCATATGAAAATCCATAAACAAAGCAAATCATTTTTGGAATACTTACACAAGAAAATAACTGATAAATGTGATTGAACATCTCGCTTTATCATGGTGAATAGGGATGTAGTGCCAAGTGAATCAAAATGGAATCATCCCTATACTTAAAGGACAACTTTTATTCTAATTTTAAATCAGAAATCATTATGCTGACTTTATTGAAAAGCTATATTGAAACATTAATCACACAAAAAGATTAAAATTACCATGGTTATTGCCATAGTGATGTATGTACAAATACCTGTGAAATACTCGCCAAAAGGCAAAAAAGTAACGAGCACTGCAATTTTTAATGGATGATACAACTGAAACCAGTACCAAGGCACGTCACCATATTACTTGCTATTAAAATAAAATTTTAAGCTACACCAAAAATTAAGTCAGGCCTATAACTGCTGTGCAGAAAAGATTTCATACAGCAGGCCTGACTGCTATCCTTTGAAAGTCCTACTTGAATGGCTGGCCCTTGGCTGGCGTCTGGAAACCTGCATACGGGGAGGGTTCCCACCATTCCCTAACTAAGTGTGGCTCACGGTGCCTGAACTGCTTGTACAAACAAGGTGGTTCGTGCTGAACACTCGCTTTTCTTCTGGGAATCAGGAAATGTTGGTACTTGCTAGGGGGACATTGCCTATGTGACTGGCGTGCCATGAAAGCATTAGGCACTGAGTCTAATGAGATGCCAGAACCACTAGACAGCATTTCACGTGTGGTACCAGAATTTAATAGTGGAGGAATTAAGCACATCCTCCTAACTCCACAGGACATCAGTCTTGGAAACTTGCGCCTGGTTCCCCCCAGACTCTGTCACATACAACTTTTCTCTTTGCTGATTTTGGTTTCACTGTAATAAATCACAGGCATGAGTACAGCTACAGGCTGAGTCTTGTAAAGTGCTCTAGTGAATAACCAAGCCTAGGTGTGGTGTTAAGAACCTCTAATAAATTGCATTATATGAAATTCTTTGGGTTGATGATTTCTACATGATTAAGGTCAGAAGGTGATTTTGCAGATTACCTGTCATTAAATTTGTTCTTCTTGATTCTTCTTTTGCAGAATCCTGTAGAGCTAGATATATTTGAATAAAGGCATAAAGGGGATAAACGAAATGATGTCAGAAAATACTGTAAAACAAGCAACCATCCTATTTTAATCAGAATAAAAATTAGAACATCCAGTGACATGTTCTTTCAGTTCCTATATAGAAAATGAAGAGATCGCACTGTCAATTTTCTACAACTAGGCAGGGTTTATGTCCTTTTTATAATAGTTATGAATCAATCAAGTAACTGGGATAATTACAGAAAAACATATAACTATCACTTGTCGTATAATAATGTACACTGATTATAGAGTTCCTTTGGTTTCTAAACTTCTTTATTTCTTATAAAACTAAAAACATAGCTCTCGTATGAAAAGGCAGTGGTTAACAGAATAATGAAAATAATGAAAATGAAACAAAAAATTATATCCAACATGTAGGATGAGTTACCCATGGATATACCAAGAAACTCAACATTCAGAGAAAAAAACGTGTCTTCCCTATTGACCTGCTGCTCTTCTCTCTCCATCTGATAATGTCCTAGTCACTCTTCTCATGTCCCATTGAAATGCTAGTGCACACTCTGGAAACCTAGGAATCATCTTAGTTTTCTCACTCCCCACGAACATTTTACATTCAATCATCACTAAATCGTATTAACTATAACACTCTCCAGGCTCTGCTTTATTTTGCCACAGCCCCCACTGCCCTAATCAAACAGGGGCTCTTAGCAGATGGCTTTCACAGGGGGGGATAAATGAAACACCACCGACTGTTATTGTTACTTCCTAAATGGATAGGATTTATTTTCAGCAAAACAAATGAGAAAAACATTAGCCAGCAAACACCAACATGTTAAATTGAATAAATTAACCTTCCTGACTTTTTTTTCTTTCAAAATGGATGGGTGAAAACATCATAGCAGACTGACACTAGTTCAAGGAAGTAAAAGCCTCCTTTGTCTGCCAGTTATTTTTATGTGCTTTTCTTCAGTGTGTCCTCTATGTGAGGGGCCAGCAAACTCCAACCTGCCATCAGCTTTTGTATATGAAGCTTTACTATAGCACAGTCTTGCCTATTCAGTTGGCCCACGACTGCTTTCACACCATAATGGCAGATTTGAGTAGGTATGACAGAGACCACACGGCCTAAAATCAGGCCCTTTACAGAAAAAGCTTGCTGGTCCCTGCTTTATACCACAACCAGAGTGTCCGAATGCCAGCTCATCTTGTTCCTCGTCTGCTCAAAACTCTCCCATGATCCCTGCAGTAACCATTGCTGAGTCCCTGCTCACTTGCCATTTCTTCGTCTTCGTTCTCACTGGAGAACCACAACGCTGTGTGGATATTTACTGTCCCAATACACAAAGAACATGACCTCTCTCCAGCTCCACAAAGAAAAATGGTGATACTAAGCTAATCACAGCGACTGCTTTACCACCAACTGGTGTGGGAACCAGCATGTGCCGTACCCCAGCCTGTAAATGTTACATGGGTCTACTGACAGCCTCTCAGTTTTCTTCCTATTTGAAAGAATCACATAGCTGAACATCACTGTTTATCAGGGAAACGCAAATCAAAACCACAGTGCAATACCACCTCATAACTCTCAGATGGCTACCATCAAAATGGCCTCATATAACAAATGTTGGCGAGGAAGTGGAGGAAAGGGAAAACAGAGCCTGCACTGTTTTGGGATTTGTAAATTGTTATATTCACTATGGGAAACAGTATGGAGATTCCTCAAAAAATTAGAAATAGAACTGCCAGGAGACCTTGCAATTCTACTTCTGGGTTTTTGTCCAAAGAAAACCAAAAAACTAATTTGGAAACATATCTGCACCTCTATGTTCACTGCAGCAGTATATATAATAGCCAGGATATGGAAGCAACATAGGTGTCCTTCGATAGATGGATGGATAAAGAGGATTTGATACGTGTGTCTGTGGGGTGTGTGTGTGTGTGTGTGTGTATACAGTAATACTACAACTGATATTAGAATAATTAACTCATCCATAATATAACTGATATAATAATTACTCATCCATAAAAGATGAAATCTTGCCCTTTGTAACAATATGGAAGTTCCTAGAGGTATTATGTTAAGTGAAAGAAGACAGAGAAAGACAAATACCTTATGATCTCATTTATATGTGGAACCTAAAAAAGCAAAACAAACAAAACAGAAACAGACCCAGAGCTACAACAAAGCAACTTGATTGTTCCCAGATGAGAGGGAGTTGAAGAGATGAACGAAAAAGAAAGTGAATGAGAAGTACAAACTTCCAGTGATGAAATATCTAAGCCACAGGGATGTAGTTTACAGCACAGGGACTATATCAATAATATCGCAGTCACTTTGAAGGGTGATAGATGCTTACTAGACATATTGTGGTGATAACCTCGCAAGGTATATCAATGTCAAATCACTATGTTGTACACCTGACCTGATATAATATTGTATGTCAACTATACTTTAATAAAACATAAAAAGAAAATAGAAACACCTACAGAAACGCAGTCCTTCAGCCTTTGGATATTGTCATGTGAGTATATGATGCTTGGAGCCATTGCTAATTAACCAGCCAGCAAATGAGACTTACACAAAACACTGACAACCTCACAACTGAAACAGGGACAACAACAGGGATCCTGATGGCATCACAGAACCACCAAAACCAACCTGGTTCCTCCTGTTGTAACCACTGTTAATTAGGTCACCTATTACCTGCAGCTAAAACATTCTAACTGATATATTTCCCGAGGCCTACAGGATAAGAGCAACTTCTTTCTCTAGAACTAAAGACTTTCCTAAGCTTGCCTTACCTAGGTATTCACCACCTTCTCAACCATTCCCACAGCACGCTTTTTATATCATCAAAACTGAACTGCTCGTAAATCCTGCCAAGTTCACTGTGTATGTTAGCCTATGTCTGCAGTTCCTTCTGCCAAACCTGTGATCTTGATTATTGTTCCCCTGCCCAACACGGTCCTTCTGCCTCTTTATCTGGCCAACTCCCACTCACGCTGCATACTTCCCTTAAATCCTACCCAGCTTTTTACAACCAAAATCGTCATCATGGACATAAAGTGTCTGGCCCATGAGATCTGACAATTAGGTTCACGCAGTCATCCTAGAAAAAGTGCTGCATACCTCACTGCTGAATATCACTATAGTCACTTTCGAAGTACACCCCTTGCGAAGCTATGCACCAACACTAGCACCTAGTCTACTCTGCGAAGCAATTTTGGAACTCTTTATCTGGCATTGCCATCAGAGCAGTTGTTGTATTACGCTTGATGTCCTGAATGTCATCAAAATGTCTTTCTTTCAATATTTCCTTTATCTTCGAGAAAAGAAAGAAGTCATTGGGGGCCAGATCAGGTGAGTAAGGTGGGTGTGTCAATACAGTTATTTGTTTACTGGGTAAAAACTCTCTCACAGACAGTGCCATGTGAGCTGACGCATTCCTGTCATGCAACAGCCATGAATAGTGGGCCAAATGATGAGGTTGTTTTCTTCTAACATTTTCATGTAGTCTCTTCAGAACTTCCAAAAACTAAACATGGTTAACCGTCCAGTTGGTACAAATTTATAATGAATAATCCCTCTGATATCAAAACAGGTTAGCAAAATTGTTTTGACTCTTGATTTGGACCGACAGAACTCTTTCGGTCGTGGAGAATTGGCTGACTTCCATTGTGCACTTTGATGCTTTGTTTCAGAATCATATTGGTACACCCATGTTTCATCACCAGTGAAAACACGGCTCAAAACATCGTCTTGTCTTTCCAAAAGGTCTTGGCAACCTTTGACTCCCCTTTGCTTTTGTTCATCAGTGAGCTCCTTTGGATCCATTTTTGCACACACCTTTCTCACGCCAAGATTTTCAGTTAAAATTTTCCTAACTGTTTCTGTATCGATGCTTACTTGGTCTGCTCTGCTTCTCACAGTCAGCCAATGATTTTGACTCACCATTCGATGAATGTTTGCAATGTTTTCCTCAGTTCTGCTCGTTACTGGCCGCCCTGATGTCTCTTCATCAGTGACACAATCTTTCCCCTCAGAAAAATGTTTCATCCATTTGCACATGGCCGTTTTCTTCATGACATTATCCCCATGTACCTGGACTGACATGTTCCTGATTTCACTTCCACTCTTGCCAACTTTACCAAGAAATTTAATGTTTGATCATAGCTCTAATTCAAGCTCAGACAGCCTTGCAATGGCACACAAAAACATGCCACAACAATAATGAGTGCCGCTCAGCAAGACAGTGCCACACATCAACACGAACACAGCTCTGAGACACTGATATGCCAAGGTTATGAAACCTCACTGAGCTGTTTGTACAGTGCTGCTAATGTAAGTGCACGGTGGCAAGTTCTCGAACTTAACTGTCAGATCTCATACTACACACCCAATAAAAAACAATAATGATAATTATAAGCTCTCAGTGGGCTCTGGCACCTAGTAATCACTGTGTAAAGTATAATAAATAATAAAAATGACAATGATAAGAACGAGGTCTTGGAGGGTAGGGACTGTGGTTTTAAAATGCTTGTCTTCTGCAACATCAAAATAACACTCAGTACCTAAAAGACACCTGATGGTTACATAGCAAACGGCTGCAGAGGCAAATAAATAAATGAATGAAAAGATTGCCCTTGAAAATTCTGTTTTAAGAAGCCATAGAAATAAACCAGGGACAGCTCTAAAGTAGTAGGGGCACATTAAAGATCAAATTCCGTTTCATCTCTGTGTTTCCTATAACTTGCAAAACCACCGACACAAGCGCTTTGATAGAGGTCTACTAAGTTAAAGGGGTCCTCGGGCGTTTCAGATTGCACAATGCACAAGGTGCCACATTCAGTGAGTAGAATAGCGTTTTTGTCATTGTGAAACTTTTCTGTACTTTTATTACAATCTTTTGAGTCCTAAGTTAGGCTATGGGATCATTGATTATGATTATCTTTTGACTGATGGCTACAGAGCATATTGTTCTAGAGAAATTACACTGTCATGACAACTAGCCAACTAACAAAAGAAAACACCTTCTTCTAATGAGGTCAACATATCTCACTCTGTTTTGACTTATGAAGAAAAAAGGTGATAATAGTGAGACCTTGTTGGCATATCCACATGGAAAATAACCCACGCTTCTCAACAAGGCACAGCTTTACTGACTTGTATCAGTAGATACCTTGCAAAAACAGTCTCACTGCGATTCCTTCACACTGGCTAAGTTTTGCAGTTCTTAATCGTTTGCCATTTGTTTATGGGACTAGGAAGGTATTGTTGAGTTCCTAGTTTTAGTTACATTATGGTGAGACAAACCACAACGCAATAACAAGAATTCATTCACTACATGTAATCCATTTGCTGTAAAATTTAAACAAATATCCATTTTTACACAAGTCCAACTTGTTGCAAGGAGATTATAGAAGAAACATACAACATACCAACTTAAAAATCATTTTTCTTATTTACACAAATATCATATGGGATTGGAAGGGGTCATGACTAGATAAATGAGTTTCTTTTCACACAATACTCTCTCAGATTTTAAATTACCTACAATTAACTTATAATAATTCTGAATGCTAGACTATTAAGAAAGACATTAACTAAGAAAGAAAAAATGTACATGCAATATACACTTTTTTTTTAACAGCTCTTTCAATAGCAAAACTTTCTTTGTCTTACTGTATGTCTGGTAAGACAACAAAGAATACTTAACTATTAGGAGTCTTACCTCGACTGTTATTGTCAGAAGACTTTTTACATCTCCTTTCTTTTTTACAATCAGAAATTAGTTTGGCGTTGCTATATATATAAAAGAGGTGATAATATTACTGTCTTAATACTGACAGGAAAACATTTATCAAAACATGGAATTCTTAGAGTATTTCAGGTAATGTCTGAGCTAATATAAAAACTTGAATTATCCCATACGCTTCAATTTTGTAAGTTCTAAAGACAAACAAATAAAGAAACAAAAACTCATAGACACAGACAACAGTTCAGTGGTTGTCAGAGAGTAAGTGGAAGAGGGGATAGTAGAAAAGGGTAAAGGGGGTCAAATATATGGTGACAGAAGGAGAACTGACTCTGGGTGGTCAATACACAATGTGATATATAGGCAATATATTAAAGAATTGTAGATTTGAAACCTATGTAATTTTACTAACAGTTGTCACCCCTATAAATTTAAGTTAAAAAAAAACATGGTAAGTTGTACAAAATTTTTCTTAAGCATGTGATTAAAGAAGACAAAAAAGCAAGGTGAACCAGTCATGTTGAGGGCAGTATACTTCAATCAGTTAATTAGAATTAGCAGGGGCAAGTGTCGAGAACTCAGAAATCCTAGTTCCATAGTCCACAAGATCCGTTTTCGGAGAAGTCACTGCTGTTAGGCTCAGAGTTTTCCTCTACAAACCAAGCATCTCACTGCCTTAATTTACAGGTTGTCAGAGGATCAAATAGATAATACAGCAAAATGGTAAGGCAATGGAATAAGTTTTTTTGAGCTTTAGTTTTTGAAATTATTTTAGAATTCCAAATAAACCTAATGTGTGCTTTTCATAGGTTCTATTTAACACTCAAATGTTGCAGTTTACAGAAAATGTTTTTAATTTTGGTTATTAGCTACTCTTTCTTTGTGGTTTGTAATTCAGTACATCTCAGCTATTATGTAATTTGTAATTAAATGCGTTTAGAAATATGTTACCTCAATCAGTCAGATAACATAATTGCCCCCTATTATCGTAGCTAATCACACCCGTGGCAGAAAACTTATAGAAGTCAAGACCTGGCTTGGACTAGTTCTGTCTCATGTCTACCTCCTGAAACTCTGAACTATCACGTCTGTCTAACCTTCCTAGGCATCCCCAGTTGACTTGGAAGGTATAACACATGCATATTCATGAGGCATGGAAGGGGTGCAGCTATTCTAAAACCAAGTAACCTCCTTTAGATCCAGAGCTTTCTGTTTACTGGCTTCTGTGTCAGGCAAATCTTTAAATATTCTGAAACCTGAGGGAGAGTCAAGTCACTTGACAGATTTTCATTATTTTGGAAAACAGATCACTGAGCCTCATCTTAACTAAGGAATCACAGGCAAGTTAGTGCCTACTACTCTGGGAAAGGCGTTATGGGACCTTCCAGGACCTAAGGAAAGATATTCCATGGGATAGCAAGTGGCTTTGAGGTACAGATCTGGTAACGAAGGAGAAAGGAAAGTCTGATCTTTTCCTGCAGCATTACTGGCACCTCTCTGACAGCTTAGAGTGTTCCAACTAACATGTGCTAGCAGAAGACAAAAACAAGACACTCAAAAGGGTAAGTCATCATGGTCTGGGCTAAGATGTGGGCCCCGCATAATTTTTCAGTGTTGGGGAAGGGTGTGTGTGGCTAAAGCTAGAAGTCCAAGCTCCCGGGACAGGGTGCTGGTGCTCTGGAATAGGGGCTGAGAATGTAAACAAGCACATGCGTGTCAAGTGAAAAATATCGTCACTTTGAAGTCCAAGTGTGGAAAACCATGAACACCAAGGACTCGGGATCAGCAAGGGAACCTGGGAGCACAGGTAGTCATGACGACAGGACCCATTTCTATAGCAAGCCTGCAGCAACGCAATCAGTGGAAACCAATGAAGGACCATAGTGACCTTCCTTCCCTTTCCATCTGACTTGTGAAAGAGGATGGTCCCCCTTGGACTTAGGGAACACTTTAGCTTCTTGCAAAATTCAAGGGGGAGAGCATAGTCGATAGCCTCCAGAAAAGAGAGAATTTCCTGCTAAACTGTACATTTTACACCCCAAATAACTAGTTGGGAAAATCAGAGAAGAGACATTATTGGTACCTGACACACAGGGGTTATGCTTGGAATGAAATGGAGAACGTTGGGATCCCTAAAGATAAAGGTCTTCAAAGTTCCGGGATGAGGAATCTGTCCCTTTGCTACGTCTTACACGTCTGACCGTTTGTTTGGTTTCTGGCTGAGGATGTCTACTAACTCACTGCCATTCCCCCACTGCCTGACCCCAGTTATGAAGTCTCACCTGTTACCTAAGAAGTAACAGTTAAAGTATTTTGAAGCTCAGTTTCGTGATAACTAGCATTTCAATGTAAACACTTACGCCTTCAAACGGCTAGATGAAGCATAGTCTTTCGCAGTCCATCCCCTGACATCTTGAGCAGAGATGTCTGCACCTGCCTGAAGCAGAGGCCGGACTGTATTTGAGGATTTATCCTTTACAGCAATCATGAGGGCTGTTCTGAAATACCAGAAAGACAACTTCACCCTTAGGAACTTTAAGTTACGTAAACAGCAACATTGAGAGACTTTACCAAGTTCCATATATTGCTTATCTGTATAGAATTGACCATTTACATGCTTAAGTGTTCATCTTTGTAAATTATGTCCAAAGCTAA
Source organism: Rhinolophus ferrumequinum (assembly GCF_004115265.2). Lineage (NCBI taxonomy): Eukaryota > Metazoa > Chordata > Mammalia > Chiroptera > Rhinolophidae > Rhinolophus > Rhinolophus ferrumequinum. Next base: position 51,172 of record NW_022680426.1, read on the forward strand.
AATGAAGGGACATAAAAACAACGAAAAAAAGCCTCTTGCCCCACTTGGGTACTACCTAGAAGTTGCTAATTTAAAGTTTTTTAATAGACAAGTAACTCTGCTGAGGTCACTTATCTGAAATAGGTGAAGATCTCAACGAAGAATTTCCCGTTTCTTCCTTAGTCTTATGTATGGTACATCCAAAGTCAGCTAGAAGTCAGGTAAGTTAAAGCTCCTTGGCGGGCTCAAAACAATCATATTAATAATAATTCTAGTAATCATTGTCATCGTTGGAGTTAACGGTGCTCTTAAGCATGTGCTGGGCACTGAATCACATGCCAGGTCATGACACACGACCATCCTTGAAGGAGATGTTATTTTCCTCATTTCCACATCGGAAAACATGTTCAGTGACACGTAGGAAAGCTGAGCATTGAACCCAGTCCTGAGTGAACTGAAAGCCCATCTCTTTTTTATCACCCATCCATGACTTGTTTCATTAGAGAAGAAGTTTATTCAGTTAATGTTGTCTTTCTCCCTTCTACCCATACCAATTAAAAATGATTAAAAAAAAAAACACACGTCAAAGTAGACTAGAAATGACAAAGGATAAAAACTGAGGCATATCTGGTGGTAGTAATTCACAGTCACTTAGGGAAAACCCTAGAACATCAGTATTCCTTGAAGAAAACAATTTAAAGCAGAGTCATCCAAACAACAACATCAACTGCTATTTACGTTTAACGTGCATCTTTTAAGGAAAACTGAATACACAGTAGAGGTTAAAAAATCTGTCAGAGAGACTAAATCCAATATTGTATCATAAACTAAGTTAGAGTCCATACTATACAAAACTAGTAAAATTACTGTGAAAACCCTTTGGCTAATATAATACCATGTGACCAAAAACTGCAATGACAAATGACATCAGTCGATATCATAAATGAATATGAATCCTGCAGGATACGGTTCTTCCTGTTCAACAGTCAGAATAATTGCTTTTCTACCTATCTGACGATGTGCTGATATTTTTCACTTTGTAACTATAGGTTAATCCTCTTCTTATTAATTTAATCTTTCTGACTTGAGTAACTGTTACCGCTCTAAAACAGTTCTAAGTTTTAAAAAAAAGAACAAACAACTGTACCTTTTCCACTTATCAACTGCATGTATGTTTGCATGTCTCTCGAGTAAAAATTCCACCATTTTCTGGCTCTTCTTATGCACAGCAGATAAAAGTGGTGTAAAATCAACCTGTAAGACAGAGAAAACAATTTATAGCTTAAAAAACTACACAGTTCTAAATTGAATTTGAAAACTCGTAAAAGATCCTCTAAACTTGAACATACACTAGAGAAAGTAAATAAAAAGTAGCCCTCTGTGCTGTCATCTGCTGCTCCTTCCCGTTAAAATATCCTCCTTCTTCCTCTCCAACAGATGAACTTCCACCTCATTCCCCAGAACTCCCTTCACACACTGACAGTCCTGGTGCCAAGAATCTTTGCTCCTATCACAGTCTCTATCGCACTAACCGCAGTTATTTTATCGTTCCCCATCTGAACCCAGAGCTTTTTGAGGGCAGGGGCTATTCTTCATCCCTGTAACTCCAAGCTCCAAAATATAGACGTAAATGCTTTAAGTCGTTTTATTGAATTGATAACCTAAATAATTATTTCTGGGGCAGTGTTTATTACATTATATTCCAAAGAATATGTACTTTACCAGAAATTAATTACTGTGCCCCAGTAGGAAGATTCCAGAAAGACCACCTGTGTTTGAGAAGTATTATAAAACTGTGCTTTATATGGCTATTACTAAAGAAGTGTTTCAGGTTGCTTAATCCCAATTTGACAATACTTTTCAGTGGCAAACATTAACGTTTGAAGTATCATAGAATTTCTGGGATACACTTTGGACAGCTTTCCAACAGAGGTGAAGGTTTTCTGCAGCGTATACAAACTTGCTTGCTTCTCTTCTATCCATGTTCTCAGGATCCCAGATGTCAACTTCAGCTCCCCTGCTCCAAAAGGGTCACTAAGGAAATGGACTCTAAATGAAAAAGAGTTAGGCTTCAAATGACCTTTGATTGCTTATCACTAAATGGTCCATGGGTTTTCTCCCATTATAAGATGATGGGTTTTTATCTTAGCTGTTGGTAAGCTCCATGTGAAATTTTATTCTCAGTTACAATGAAAATCTTGGGACCCCAATGCCTATCTACTTTTTGAAAAAAATCTGTTTTTATTCTGGTTCTATTTTAATTGCTACTTAAAATTATTTTATAGCTCGGGCAAAATATAACTCCGAAATAAAATATCATGGCTTATCAGTTAACGTTTTAATACTGATCTATATGGATGAGCTTTAGGCATCATGAAAGCGACTAAATCACTTGCATTTTTAAGGAACCATGTTGAGGAAGAAGATAGAATACTGTCTGGAATATGCATAACATCTATAAGCATCATTGACCTCATAAGACTTAAAGACATTTCAATGGGTATCATTATTTATAGGACGTATAATGAAAAAGGAAGTTTTTTGGTTTTTGTTTTTTTAAAAGAAAAACAACTTAGAAATTCTAGCTTGAAAAACTCACTCTCATTCTAAGGAGATTAACATAGAATACATATAATAAATCAATATAGACTGTCTTGAAAATCTTGAAATGTTTATCAAAATATTCTATAAAACAGGAATCGCACACTCCAGTGCTTACGGAGGCAAAGAAGGTGACCCAAGTAAGTGAAGGACCCAGGTAGGGACAGTAGCACAGTAGGGAACACATGTCTCATGTAAGAGGTGCAGCCTCGCCACAGGACACCCCACTGTAGTCAGCGCTCAAGGGGACCGGGCTTGATTCTTTAAGAGAAGCCTGACATCCTTATTTCTTCATCATTCTCCAAAACTTTCGATGTTGACTCAACATATGGAGGCAAGCTAAACATATCGAGGAGCCATAATTAGTCTATAGCCCACTTGAGATTTCTTTATCTGCTGTTTCCCAATGTTTGTGTATAATGTGAATATTTGTATGTAAAATCTTTCCGTTTTTTAGTATGATATGCTTCATTAAAAAACTGGGCCCCAACATGCAATAAAACTGTCATTTAGACTCAGTACACCCACTTCAAGAATTTTTCCCATTCTTATTCAAACCATAATCTATTTGTATTCATTTTTCAGACTGTTAATCCAATGGATAATTACATTATAGGACTGCTGATACTAAATTATTGACACTTCCCATCTGTATTGCTACTAACTTCATGGGATTTCATGTTTAAACCTACCATCGTGATTATGCCACGGCTCTATGAATTTCACAGACATACTGAGAGAGTTTATCACACACTTTCGATCATTGCAGCATCATTTACGGTGGCCAAGAAATGGAAACAACCAAACTGTCCTTCAATAGATGACTGGATAAAGAAGATGTGGTATGTATACACAATGGCATACTACTCTGCCATAGAAAAAATGAAATGCTGCCATTTGGGACAACACGGATGGATCATGACATTATTATGCTATGCAACACAAATCGGACAGAAAAAGTCGAGGACCATACGACTTCACTCATATGAGGGATATGAAATTGAAAGCAACAGATGAACAAGACAAAGAAACAAAAACTCAGAGACACAGACAACAGTTCAGTGGTTACCAGAACGTAAGGGGAGATGGTGGATAGTAGAGGAGGGTAAGGGGGGTCAAATATACGGTGAAGGCAGGAGAACTGACTCTGGGTGGTGAGCACATAATATGACATAGAGATGACGCATTATAGAAATGTACACTTGAAACCTATTTAAATACAATAACCATTGTCATCCCAATAAATTTAATTTAAAAACAAAGAAAAGAAAACTGGAGATTTACAGAAAAACAGGCAAAAAAGTAGGTTCACAATTTCCTATTACTGCAGGAAAACCCTGCTTACAGTAAGCATTTGTTGATCTAACAACCTGAGCACAAACAAACATGCAAAATTCTTAAAGGGCCCGATTCTACGCATTAGGAGACCACCCATCAGCAAATTTCTAAAGATTCTCTGAGCGCCAGTGAATGACTGATGGCTGAAAGGAAAAAGGTGTTCTTCTTTAAGCCGGTAGATACCGCCAATGATATTTCCTTCCACTTCTCGAGCCCAGAGGTACAGACAGTTCAAAAGTCAGTCAAAGAGTATTGGGAAGGAGAGAGCTGAAGGAAAATCACCTCTCAAACTCCACCTCTTCTAGAGATTTCTTAAGTATTTGAGATCTGCGAATTGATATATTGCACTAGTAGTTCTTAACCAAGAGTTGTATCAGAATCTCAGGGAAATATTTCTAAATAACTCATGACCAGGCCTTATTAGCTTTACTCAGTCAAAACCTTCAGGGAAGAGCCTAGCTTGTGAATGGTTGGAAATGTTTTTAAAGTTCCTAGGGTGACTGTGATTCGCCAGCCAGCA
>NW_022680426.1:56109-66109 GCF_004115265.2 Rhinolophus ferrumequinum
CCTCAAAGTATTTTTTTTCCATTTCCTGATTCTGAGTTTTGAGTGTGTCCATTTGCAGTCTTAGTTTGGCGATTTCATCCTGCAACATGTGATTTTCACGCAACAGGTCTTTTTCTTTTTTGTAACTCTCAGAAACCTAAGTAAAACAAAGGAGACTTGTAGCTAGCACTCACTGAAATGACATATCATGATATCCTCTGAAATTAAAGAAGAACCTAAATGTTTATATAATGAAAAGGTTGCAGTAAGTGGATATCCCATTGGAAAAATACAACGTTGAATCCAAACCTCCAACTTTATACAAGCATAACTTCCCCAAAGTTAGAAAAATTTAATATAAGATGCTGAATCCATGAAAGTGAAAAAGAGAATTTTAAAATCATAAGAGAATTTTAAGCATCTCAGAACTGGAAAGGCAGCAAACCCAGAAGGCATGAAATAAAAGATTAAGAAGTCTGACTACACTTTAAAATAGAGTTTACCGTCTGAATATACACCTCTCCCACAGTAAGAGTATTCACTCTGCATATTTGGACTGATTATATTTCCTAGAATTTTTTCCCCAAGAATATTCAAAAGATATTCTACATTACATTTCTAATACTTTCAGAGTCACTTATAAGATTAAATCTACTAATTACTGATAAATCTAGGCATTGCGCTAAGCACTTCTTTATACATCAATGAACTCATTTCGTTATCACAATTTCAAACAGAATGATTAAAAAGATGAGCAAGTTCAGGATTTTTCCCAGGACTTTGGACTCTACAATAGTGTGCTTGCTGCCCTTCTAGTGTAAATATATAAATTCAAAAGAAGCCTTAGACTTCAAAAAACTCAGGGTAAATAAGCTAAAAATTATAGAGCTCTTCTTAGAAAATAGTGAGATTATTTGCTACTGCATAAGTGTTATTTCCTTTTCATAATGTTTAAAGGAGAAATAAATGTGAAATAGGGGCAATGTATGTGAAATAGGGACTATTTCAATAAATATGAAATAGGGACTTCTTTGAATAAAATACTCACCAATAAATTATCACTAAGTATCTATTATGGCATACAATTTTCTTCAAAAGTTCCTAGCACTGAAATAGGACTCTACTTGGAACAAATTGTTACTTTTCTCAAAAGAGGTGAATGAGATCTAAAAGACGGTCTCTGCACTGGCTATACTTCTACTCCTTACAATCAGTGGAAGTGAAAACTAACCTCTCTACTAATACAGCAAAGGGATGAAATCACTGCCTCAAACTGAAACTTCTGTTATTAGTAGCAATAGTTTTGAGACTATAGAAAGCTCATAGATTCCTACAAAAAGTATTGAAAGCCTCCCCTTTAGATGAGACATTGTGAACGTCACTACTTGACTGTTGGACATAAAAGGATTTCAATCAAGAATATCACTTATTGCAATGGACGATAAATGTCACTCCCCCTAAAATACACACACACACACACACACACACACACACAAACACACACATGCACACACTTTTAAAATCCTCTACAATTCCCATATGTACAACATTGGTTTTTAAAATATGTACATACACAAATACACACACACATATTTGAAAATGACTAAACAAAATACCTCAGAATTCATTTTCTTAAGATTTATTTCTGTCTCCTTTTGTTGTTGAAGGCAATTGGTCAAGATTGCATCATGTAATATTCTGTTGTCCTGTTCTCGAAAAAGTGGCCTCTGAGTGTCGTTTTCCTCTTGTACAACCTAGAGAATCGAATATGAACAAAGAAAAATTAGAATATACCTAAAATTTAACTGTTAAAAATCTTAATCTACGTTTACTTACTCCCAAATTATTGGACTGTAACTAGAAAGTGAAAAATAAGTTGCCTTAGTCTAAATTAGAAGAAAAACATGAATCCGCAAAACTAATTTTGTCACTGTTTGAACTAAACAATCGGTTATATGTTAAATCCACCCAAAAAATGAAATAGTAGATGATTTTTAATGTCACAGAGGCTTCCTCATTTAAAACAGTTCACCTCACCATGTCTTAAATAGTGAGTCCCTTCAGTGAATTTGAGAATATTTTTTCAAGACTCATAACTGGAGAACAGGCAGACTTTAATTAGGAGCCCACATCACTAACACCAATCAGTAAGAGAAGTCAATTCCTAAATGTTAATTCAAATTATACACTATGACAGTGTTATGCAGTGACATAGTTATCTGTGGCATCCAATTCTAACTTATTCAATACCCACTAATAAGAGCAGATAAAAAATTAAACCATATTTACTGATTTCCTACACTGAAATGAAAGAAATTAGGAAGTTATTGTTTGTGCCCCAACAACCAAAGGTCCCATCCTGAGAAGAAGTGATTCTCTTAAAAAGCAGTTGAGTTGAGTGCATGACCCCGTTCTCTCCCTGAATGTAGACTCAGAGTCCATTACACAGAGGTCACAAGGAAGAATCCATCTCTAACCTTGGCCTTAGTGACCAGCCATACGGAACTGCACATTCTGAACCCCTGAGAATCCTGACTCCTTTCACGGGAGCCCGAATCAGTGGCCATCATTTTTACATGGTTCATAATTTCAACTGTCACATCATGTGATTCAATATTTGGTGTTACTTTCTTTATTATGTAAGGGAGTTATGATAATTAAAGGAGCAAACAATATTCAGGACTTTATTATTTTTTTTTTTTTGCTTCAATCCACGGATAAAATTGAGCTATGAATATCTATAGATTCTAACAATATTTTGTTTTGTAACGAGTACAAATGTTATAAATATCATTCAGTTATGACCTTTTGACTCCAAAAGGCTAGCATGAAAGGTAATTTCAATTGGACTATATTATATTATTAAAGCACAGAAAACGATATTATACTAGAAATTTAAAATTAAATTTCACATACATGTGTGTAGTTCTTTTCGTTTCCATCAAGCCTCGCTTGTCCTTCCTCTGATGTCATTCCTAGGTGTTGTCCTGCTGATAAATCTACGTATTAGTTAAAATGAACTACTTAGAACAGTTAGATAAAAGCTATAATCTTTATAAATACAGAAAATAACGTCTTATCAATTGAGAGTTCAAATTAAGCATAATCTTTTCCTGAATATTTACTTTACTTAAGAAATACTTCTAATTAGTTAAGACTTCAACAAACCATTTGGGTAATATGAGATGTCACAAAGTGAAAGGCATACAAACATGTCAAAAATTCATCCACAAATTCATTCATTGAACATCCATGGAAAAACAATCAGAAACAAAACACAATTTAGAAATGCAGGACAAACATATCGAGTTGCACTATATACTCTGTTCTCTACCTCATAATAGTACCTTTTGAACAACACCCTAAGATTCAACTGCAACGTCATTCATTGTTTCCAGAATGACTGTTACTTCTGATGCATTTATCTTCCTTATATCTGAAATGTTTTCCTCTACTATTCTGAAAATTTCCTTCCACCTTTGAGGATTCAGCACTGGGGTTTAAGGAAGAAGAGAGAGAAGAGGAGACAGACTGTGCACACAGCTGAGAAGGAAGTGCTATGGATTTAATTCTCGATGATTCCCATCACTGCTGGGAAAGTCAATTCTAAAATATATAAAGCCACAGAAAATCCAAGAAATATTTGATTGTTGGTTTCGGAAGGTGCTTTTTCATTTACAATAAATACAGTTTTAACTGATACTTGTGAATTCAGAATATAAAACTAAAGCTAAGAAACTATGTTTTGTTTCACTAGGCAACCTTTAGATCTTTATGAAGTTTTCCCATCTGGTCCCAATGTTCTAAGTATAATTCTGCTGCCCACTCCCCAGAGTATGCCAAATACTAGTCTAAAGGAAATCAACCTTTTCACCTCATTCTCTTTCTTATTTCCGTACGTTATTGTGGTTCAGGAAGAATGCCAATGTCTTGCTAAAAGTCATTCTGTTTGGCTGTTAAGTTCCATAAACAGAGTAAACATGAAGTAGATTTTGCCACAAAATGACTGTTGGAAAGTCAGAACTATGATCAAGCTACATAGAGGTGGGCTAGGGCTGAACACTTTCTGTTTCTTTATTTCCTTCTTTGCTTTCTCTGTTTTCTGGTAGCTGTGATTCACACAAGTCATGGAGCCTATAATTACCTAACAAAAACACACCTGCAATCTGAGTCTCTAGTTTATCTATTACGGTCCTCTGTCCAAACTCTGTGGATGCTGACAGAGTTTTGCTCATTGAGTGTGATGCAAATGGCCTTTTATCACCAAATTTCCAATCCCCAGATCTTTGACAAGTTTCATGATTGGAGGTCAAAGAAGTAGAATCCCAGTCTGAATTCTGGGATTAAGTTTTCATTTATTAGGATGTGAAAATAACACAAAGTTGACTATCTTGTAAAACTTCCTTTTTCAGAGAAGTAGTCACACGTCCTTTCCCCCAAACACACTGTTCCTTCAGAGTACATTTTATTTTAGGTGTCCTATACTTGCCATTTACATAGGTAAGTTTAATTAACTATTATCATGCAGCAATTTCTATTACATAATGTGTTTCCAATTAAAAATTTCCTTCTTAATAGTTAAGATGGTGCAGGGTATGATTTTTTTTGTTATTATCAAAAGTTATGTGTAACCACTTATCTTAAGTTTAAATATGCATGACAAACATGGGATTACAAAACCTTTTAATGAATGGTACTACTTCAAATAAGAAACTACTTATTATAAGAAAATGGTCTTTTCTAAATGCTCCAATATCTTCAGAATTCATCCTTTAAGCCTTAGATAAACAGATATTCATATGACAAATGACAGTCTTGGGTGACCTTATTGTTTCCAAGGAAAAATAGGATCAAGCTAGGTCCACATGAGCTCCAAAGAGTACAGGGCACCATGAGACAGAAAATGAATATATAACAAAACTATTTTGCTTTTGTTTTTTAAACAATATTCTCAGCTTAAAACTTCTTAAGACAAGTGAAAGAAAAACACAATTGTAGAAGTGAAGCTTTAAAGCCTGTTTTATCATTTCACATCCAGGAAGCCTGTATATCATTTAAAACGGTGGTTTTCAATGTCATGTGAGAATCCCTGAAGTCCCAAGATGTATGAGTTCAGGGGCCTGAAGAGGTCAAAACTATCTTCTCAGGAATACTAAATGTCATTTGCCATTTTCACTCTCATTCTCTTGATAAGTGTACAGTAGAGTTTTCCATGCCTGTGATATCACAGCTCTGATGGTAACATCATAGGTCTGATGGTTACTGGGTCGTAGTTCAAATGGCTCATGGAATACATGACTGTGTGTGCTCGTATTTTAAATTGCTCAGTTTTTATTTCTAATATTGTAACTATCTATGGAGACTACCGACTTAAAAATATTCTTTGGAATTCTCAATAATTTTTAATAGCATAAAAGCATCCCAAGGCACAAAAGCTTCAGAATTACTGTTTTCAAAGATTGTGTCTACCAAATATTCATTATGATTAATTCTCCCATTTTTAATAATCAAAGACACCATAAGCGCGCGTACACACACACCAGGTGTCTGCTCAGCGGAACATCTGGTTGGCTGAAGATCATCAGTGTTACAACACTAAGAGGAAGTAAAGTTAAAACACAATTGACATGGTAGCAACTGAGTCTTACTCTGGGAAATGGTCAAAATTCAAAGAACCATTTTAAAAGCCTGGAAATCTCTTCCAGTGTTATAATTAACCTCTGAGAACCCCTATTAAGTATAACGGTTCCAAACTGGGACATTTAGGATAGCGAAACAAAAGGAGAAACATCTTAATTAAAGTCATATTTTTAAAATCTTGTTTTCTTATTGCTGTCAATGTCTTCTTTTTCAAACATCGATACCAACAATGACATCACGTTGTTTATGTCAAATCCTTCAATTAAATTTGTAACAAAAGAAAGGAATTCTGAATAGAAGACTGCAAGCATGTCACATGTCCTTGTGTACTCCTTCCCAAAATTAAATTGGTATTACAAAGTGTACCTGGTCTGGGGGTTTGCACATCGTCCATTCCTACAGCTTTGTTAGGAACAGGATCTTTCACTTCAATGCTCGTCTGCATGGGTCAGGAAACAAGATGATGAGTAACTAACGGACACTTCATACAATTTCTAGTTAATAATTCAGGATAAAAATATTAGTGTTATTACCACCAAGAAAAGGACTTTTTGAAAAATAGGTATTTAAGCAAATATTAGGTTGGTGCAAATGTAATTGCAGTTTTGCAATTTTTTTAAGCTTTTAAACTGCAATTACTTTTGCAGCGACCTAATACGTGTACTTGCTATAACTGTTAAATATTTCTAATGACAGATTTGTTTTTTAGTGTTAAAACAAGATACTTGCTTGACATGGAAAGAAACCTTGGTGTATGTCCTGTTGAGTCTAAACAGAACATTTTAGAACCTACTTCATCTAAGTCAACAAGAGCTTGGAAAAACTGAACTCTTATTTGACAAAAATTTTGATAGAAAAAATGATTGAACCAAGTGGCAAAGAGATAAGAAAAACTTTTCATTAAATTATGTTTCAATAAATAATAGGAAAAATGTTATATATAGTTATGCAACTTTTCAAAAAAGTATAATAATTTCTAATCAGGGAAAAATAACATTTATTTATTATAATCATCGAAAATGTACCAGACACTTACTATGCACATTTTATTTCTTTCCCACACAAAACAACAAATATAAAAATGGTTCAATGATGGTTACCCCACTTCCTGCTTCCTGGCCATTCCAAGACATTAGAATAAAATGATGAACAGATGTGATCCATTGTTATCTCTGTCCAGCAGGTTTTGCTTCTAGATCTTCACACGACCGGCTCCTTCTCATGCTTCACTTGGCAGTTTTTGTCACACTCAGAAAGATCTTTCCTGACCACCGAAATTCTACTCCCACTCCTATTCCAACTACAACCATGCCCCGCCCCACGACAATATTCTCTAACCCAGCATGCTCTATTCTCTTTAAATGAAGCACTTACAGAGACTTATAATGGACTGTTGTTCACTTGTTTTTCTGCTCCTACAACTACAGCTGAACCCCTGAACTTCTCCATTCAGTGTCTAACTGCCCAGCACACAGCTGGTATCCAACTAGAAATTTACTCAAGGTGAAAACATTGAGATCGCACCAACAAAGCCTCAAGCACCAAAACACTACACATCTATAGGGTATCGCCAATCACAGTCTCCTGAAACTTAACATCCCCCAGATTAGGAATCCACATGCCCCTTGTAACTTTTCCTTTCTGTTCTTGACACTACTGTCATTTGCTTGTCCTTCAGGTTTACAAAAAGTGTCCCCGATACTTAGTAAGTCACTGTATTCCACTGTGATCATTGTGTTTTACATTCTATAGCAACCTTTACAGTTTTAAAAGTGTTTCCACATTTGTTACATTTATGCGTTCCACATACCTGAAAGGTAGTCGTTAGTACCATTATGACGAATGAAGTCACTGACATCCGATAGGTTAAAAAGAAGTTTCCCCAAGATCCCACAGCTAGTAAGTGACCCATGCAGAATTCTAGTCTGTTCTTATCGTCAAACACAGTGTCTATACCAGTAGGCAGCAGTTGCCTATATCAGAAGATCACACCTTTCTTATATGTTTCCACAGCTGTCACATCGCATTAGCTCATCATTACATTGTACTTCTATTACTACAAGTACAGTTGCCATCAAGTTACTCAATGCATGTTATTTTAAGTGAACAAGACAGTTGTTACGTATTAAAGCAGCGCTCAGCCGAATTGTTGTTAGTATAATCCAACATATTATTAGTATTCACCATGCTCTTCCTTCCCTGGAAAAGTTCCTTGCGGATCTATTTGACAATACAAATATAATAATACTTTGATGTCCCAGGCATTATCTTTTCAAGTTCCAAGTTATAAACAAACCCTACAATCCAAATTCTTTCTTTCTGAATCTCATTAGGACATTTACACATCCACAAAAACCACAAAATCATGCCTTTGGGCATAGTTCGAGCTGGAATAATTCTTTAGCTTTTAGGTAAACTTAACTTCAGAACCCAAACTGGTTCCTTATGACTTGGAAGCCTTCATGTTTTATACTATACTACACTGACTGCCTTAAGCGAAACTTGCAAGTTAGCAGAATTGTACTACGCTGTCTTATTATATTACACATAGCCAGTTTATTAATTATAGGCTAAACCATAAAAATTGGTTTGTATGGGGAAATGTAGAGGTGAGAAAGTCAAGTCAAAGCATACCTTTTCGTTTTAACATCACAGAATGGTGATATTTAAAATAATGATAATAATAATAATAGTGAAAGACAGTACCTCAGAATGCCAAGGTGATTCTACATCTTCTTCTTGTCCTAATCCTAATGATGACTTTTTAACTATAAAACGTAGTCACAGATACATTAATGTGAACATGTATTACTATGCATTTTGAATACACATTCAGTCATGAATATTTCCATAAAAGTAATAGCAGAAAAGAATTTCAGGGGGTTAAAGCATTTGCAAGAAGAAGCAGTTGTTAGTAGTTGGGATACTTTTGAAAAAAGATAGAAAAAATGCTTAAAAGAAATGAGTATCACATTTGGATCTACACATGTTAGATTTGTTTATAGCAGCACTTAAGCTAGAAAGAATTCATAGATAGTCACTAAATTACCACTTATATTATTCTGGTGTGCTCCTTCAACACAAGTCAAATTATCATTGCTTGTTTGGTCTTGTGGAGCACTTTCAATAATATCCACACGATTTTCTCTTTTTCCAATTGCCAGCTTGGTTGCTTCTTTCTATTAAAAAAAAAAAAAAAAGAAAACAGAAAAGAAAAACCCAACTTCAGAAAACATCATATTCATTTACTCGTTCACTCACTCACTCAATCCATCCGTCGGTACGACAAGAAAACTTTACTGTAGCCATCAAATCATAGGCACAGACCCAGGGGAAGCTGGAAATATAAATGAAACATTTTGTCCTATATTCTAGTAGTAGAGATATTATAATATTTAAAAAAATAAGAACAGAAAAGTACTACTCTCCACTTCGACACCCGAAGTGAATAAAGTATAGTAAGGGCACAAAAGAGACAACAATAAGTTGTACCAGGGAAGCTCGCAGATGCTGCAAAGATAGGGCTGCATCTTGAAAGTTATACAAGGTGGTGAGGGAAAGCATGAAGGGGATTCCACAAGGGGAGCGGGAGCAAAAGCCCGAGGTATGAAATAACATATTGCAAGTGAGGACCGCAAAGGAATGGGGTAAGCCTGGAACACTGAGAATGGGATGGAGATACCACTGCAGTTTCAGAACCAAATCAAAGGCACGTGTCATGCTAGCATATGAATTTTACCCTAACGTAATGGGGAGTCACTCAGTAAACGGATGTGTTGCATCATCACAATTCTATTTTACAACAGTCACTCAGGCTGCAATTTATGATATTGAGGACTTCCGTTTCTTCCTAGGATCCTATGCATCATCCTGTCTTGCGTCACAGCAGAGCCTCTCCTCGGTGCCTCCAAACCTACAAAGGCAGCTACCATGAGTAGGTCACTTTTTAGCTTCTACTAGGTGGCTCTGGGTTGGGCACAAGCAGCTGACCTGGGCCTGCCCCACAACCCCTCCCAATAGGCCCCAAATCCAACACAGTTGGTAATCAGCTTCAGCAACACAAGAACAACACCCAATTATCTCCATAAATGACACGCCCAAGCCATGGAATGAGCAGACACCAGAGTCCCTGCTACAGTCGATCTCACTCTGTGAGGTCAGCCCACATACTGTAGTCATCTACTGTAGTCACAGCCAGTCGTCCTGAGGGTCAATTCCACACACTGATGTGCCAACAACAATCAAGGCTCAAGTACAACAGGAGGGCACACACCACTCACACGAGCTTCTGGAGCACCCGGCTCAGGTGACCGGGGAGATTGTACCACGGGACCCACATGACACCTGTTATATGAGCCAATGCTGCCAAGATGAGAAGAAT